>NC_068568.1:27613697-27913697 GCF_025698545.1 Gossypium raimondii
AATAAAAACACAATATAGTTGAGAAGTGGTGATTAAAATATATTAGACGAAATACAACGATCCTTAATGCAAATTATCCTAAGTATGCAAACTATATGAATGAAATAGATTTTAGTAAAATTAAACACAATTTGCAACAATTATAACATAAATAAACTAGGACTATTATTTAATTAAACTTAATTTATTATCAACATGCTTCATAATATTTGGAAAAACATTCCATGGCAACTCGATCTTTCATGAGTTTGGTCAAGATCGGGTCAGGATCTAAATTGAGCATGCACATTTCAATTATGTGTCCATTAGCCGTCATCTGGTCAAGATCGCTCAGCTAATTCAGGTGCATTTCAATCACGTATAAACGAAATACAGACTTGATTTTAATTGAAAACATGATCGATTGAGGCACAAATATTATAAGCATGAATCAAATAGATATTATTTAATCAAAGTAATCATCCTAGCTTAAATAAAATTAAGCTAACATTGTTGTAAACAAGGACAAAAAACACATAGTAAACATCTTTATATTAAATTAAAGAAAAGGAAGATTAAACTCAATTCAAAGTGGCTGTCACCCAAGACTCTGACTGACAAGGCTCATTTGTTCCTTTGCTTTGCTCCTTTGCTGATGGCTCTCCAAGGCTACTGACCAAGGGTTCTTTAAGACGCTTAATTGCTAAAATCTCTATGAAGAGATGATGATAGGTGTGGGAATGGAAAAGACTAAGAGAATTTGGAGAAAAGAGAGAATGATGAATGCTAAGAATGAATGAGGAATGATTGAGGGATGCTTGAGGGATGATGAATGAAGGAATGAGAGGGTCTTATTTGTTGGTGAGGAGAGGGGGATAGTTTGCTAAAAATAATGGATGTTAACCTCTTCAAGTCTCCTCAACTTGTGGCCGGCCATGCTTAGTGGCATTTGACTTGATTTTTTGCTTAATTTTTAATCAATTTTGGATGCCACACAACTCAGGACTGAGACTCGGTCAATCATAAATCTTCGGGCAAATCTCTAATTTCTTTAACACTGCAAGGACCTTGTGTAATTAAACCAAAGAATGATTTAAATGGGCAGCCATGTGTAGCCGAATATTGGGTTGACTTGGTCTCAAATTTGGACGGTTTTGTAATCCAACAAAGCTATCAAACCTATCCAGAATAAATCAACAAGTTAGAAGACCCAAGAATAAAATCTATCTAATTTAATTAATTAATTAAAACCCAAATTATTAATTAAATATTTTAAAATGAATTATTAAATATAATTTTATATTTTATTATTTAATTTAATCATGCATGGCCCACTTTATGTCTTAAAAAATAATATATTCAAATTAATATAAAATAAGTCATTTATTGCATGAAAACTATATAATAAATCATAAAATCACATTTTAATAATTTCTATGTCCTAATTTCATATTTTCACATATTTCATTAATTTATTAAACAATTACTTAGTTTTAACAACAGATTTAAGTAAAAAGGTGATAAAATACATAGGAAATATCCTATATATTTTTTCGTTTACAGCATGGTCGAGTGTCTCTTACTTCGGATACTCATACGAAGTGGGTTACGTCACACGGCTTGGCCACACGGTCATGTGACCCCTATTTTCCAATTTTTCATGATTTGTTTCAAATTGGTCTATGGATGTTAAAATCTTATTTTTATGACATCGTAAGCTCAAATTAAAGTCCGTAACCATTTTTATGCCATGAACAAATATTAGTTTGAATTTTATTATTTAAATTGTTTAATTGTTTCTAAAGGTCATTATTTGTTGTGATTTGATCTATAATGCTCTGTAACCTTTATCCGGCACGGAGGCGAGTTAAGGGTGTTGCATTTAATATCTTTCGATCTTCTTCAAAGTCTAAAACTACAAAGTCCGTTGAGATGATAAAGTTGCTTACTTTGACTAAAACATCTTCCAAGACTCCTTTTGGATTTACTGAGGATCTGTTAGCCAACTATAGTGTTATCTGGGTTTTTTTGAGGTCCCATAACCCAATTATTTCATAAATAGATTAAGGCATTAAATTAATGCTAGCTCCTAGGTCACACAGAGCTCTATTAAAATGAATGCTCCCTATCTTTATTGGAATAGTAAAACTTCTCAGTTCTTTCAACTTTTGAGGAACCTACCTTGAAATAATATCAGTACAAGAAGCGCTTATATTAACTTGTTCAACTACCTTAATTTTCCTACACGTAGACATAATTTCTTTTAAAAATTTAACGTACTTAGGAACTTTTTCAATCAATTCAATCAAAGGTAGGTTGAAATTTAAGGTTTTGAATAAATTTAGAAAACTCACAAACTCATCTTCATCCCGTTTTTGCTTCTCCTCTAGCCTTGATAGGAACGGTATTTTTGCAATGGCAGAATCTTTAATTGTTTCTATCTCTGGCTGAACTGTCAGTGCAACTACTTCCTCTAACTCAGGTTCATCTTTAGTTTTTAGGGGTTCCTGAAGATCATTGGTATTCTCCATATTTACCTCCTGAGTTGGGTTCTCTGGGCTACTCAGCACTTTACCTAATCAAAACGCTATTTCTTTCACGTGCTCCTTCCCTTTTCTACGAGGATTATTTTCGGTATTACTAGGAATACCTATGCCAATTTGTATTTTTATATCACCCTACATGCTCATCAATTGGCTCATCTAATCTTCAATTAGACTGCACTTGCTTCACATCTATTCTCATTGACTGCATCTCCCCCTCAATTCTATCTAGACATTGACCACGTAAAGTATGGTCATTCGGGTTGGCCATTTCCTAAGGTTTCTATAAATAGGGAGGTTGATAGTTAGTGTTTTAATTTGGTTAGAAATATTACCTTCTCCTTGATTTCCTCCCCATCTCAAGTTCGGGTGATCTCTCATTTAGGATTGTATTTATTCAAATAGGGATTTCCACCCCTATATTCGATGTAGTTCACATCCTTGGTAGGATTATTAATGTAGTGGAAGAGTGGTTACTCTCCACCATAGACAGATGATGCATTTTTTTCAGTCTCTATTTAGTTGATTCTGTCCATTAACTATCGATACCTGTCATCCTCTTAGATAGCCTTTACCATAGACGGTCTTTGGCTGTACGTATATTGTTCAGTTGGCTACTAGTAGGAATTCATTACCATACTTTCTATTAATCCGTACGCATCTTTGTGCGTACTGTTCATTAACACTCCTCCTGCTCCATCTACTCCTGACCTTGAATGCTCATCCAACCCATTGTAAAAAATTTACAATCGAAACCACTCAGGCAATTTGTGGTGTGGGCATTTCTAAATCAACGTTTTAAAATGCTCTCATGCTTCATGAAACTTTCCCCTTCTAACTGCTTAAACATTGAAATTTTCCTTCTTATTTGGATCATCTTACTAATGGGGAAGAACTTTTGTAGGAATTTCCCTGTGCGTTCATCCTATGTTGTGATTGATCCTAGTGCCTACGAATCTAGCCAAGAAAAGGCGCTACCTATTAATGAAAAGGGGAATAACCAAAGACGAATAGTGTCATCTATGACCCTATTGTATTTGAAGGTATCACAAAATTAGAGGAATCGTTTTAGATGCTGACTCAAATCCTCTATCATTGTTTCGTAAAACTAAAAATTATTATAGATCATAGCTGGCTTAATCTCAAAATTATTGGTCGTGATAGCTAGCCTCGGTATACTCCCTTGAACCATATCCAGATTCAACAACACATACTCTCTTAGAGTCCTCTCCTCACGTGCCATATTTAGATTTGTAGATAGCTATGGTGATGGTAGTGGATCTTCTAGATAGTTATTGTTAGCCTCGTCAAACAGTGGATTCTCACGTGATATGTTGCTTATAGCAGGTGGTGGATTCTGCATCTACTGCTATTATTATTGTTGCTATCAACGATTTCTTCAGATTATTCTCTCTAGATTTGTGACTGGCTCTATAGGTGTTCCCCTACTATGAGTCATACACTAAACCCAAAAAGATAAAATTAGAAGAAAATTAAAAAATTAAATTCGTAACTATAACCTAAAAATTTCCTAATTATTCTATTAAATGCAAAAATTAAAACTAATATAGTGATATTGCCTCCTTGGCAATGGCACCGACAACTTGACCGCCTCCAGACGTACCAACGTACAAGTAGAAATCCTACACAAAAGATGTGAAAAATGATATTCGCAAGTAGAGGGGTCAGGTTGTAATATAGTTACAACGGAGTAGGTGAGTACTCCGAGGATCGTACCCAATGAAGGCAAGCACTAAATTAATTCTAATATAAACATAAATAGATCTAATTAATACTTTAATCAAATTATAGTACAAAAGATTAAAAGAAGGGTTTTTAATAAACTATACTAATAATAAGAAAGGACATAAAAGAAAATTAAATAAATAAAAAGCAAGAAATCAAATAAAAAATATGTATCAAATCTGGGCATGGGTGATTAGCTCCCTTTGCTAATCTTAATCAATTGTCGTCTCGGTTTCCTTTTCAATCAACTAGTCAATAACCTAGAAGGATCTTTCTATACGTCCACTAAAATACTGAGTCAGCAAGAACCACTTCTCTTCCAACCTCACAGTTCAGACTGGTTTAGGGTTAAGGTGTTCACGGATAGGTCATACCAATTTTTGGTTAATTCCCAACTTAATGACTTCCTAGGGTTTTTAGGCCTATGGTTTAGGTTTTTCCTTTCCTGAACAGTTGATCTGTTAAGAAATCCCTACAAAATAGTTAATTATCCATACCTCCAATCGCTAATCCCCCATAGGAGGATTAGTGCCTCATGGATCTAGTAAACAATATAAACTTGAACGAAAGAATGAACATAAAGAACAATTTCAAGAATAGAGTTTAGAAGAAGCATTGTATTGAAATTAAGTGTAGAATCCTCATAGAATTTAAGAATAATTCCATAATCTAATTTCTCCCCAAAAGTAAATAACAAAAACGGGAATAAAATCTAAAACCTAAGAAAAAGTGGAAAACTAAAGACTAAAATTAAAGAGAAAATTATACAATAGAAAAAGGTGTCTATAACTTGTGTTAGCTAAGCCTATTTACAGACATAAAATGGCTATCGTCCTTAACCCTAGGTTAGCTGACATTCCTAAACTTAAATTTAGATTGTGCAAACCAAAATGCCCTTGACTCGTATTAATTTCTAGTACAGAGGCAATGTCGCGACACATCAGGTCCTGTGTCACAACATCGAGGGTAGTATACTCTTCTTCAAGGGTATGCCATGACATCCTCATGCTATGTCGCTACATTAAAGGCAGTCTTGGACTTCTTCATTTCTACTCCCTATGTTGTGACATCAAATGCTCCATGTTGCAACCTAGTGACCAATATCGAGTTTGGTACGCCTTAAAATGGTCTCCTGCACACTCACAATGTATATCAGCTCATCCTTAGACCTTATTCAACCCCTAAGGTCAATAAAAGACTCGAATAACATAATTTATTGAATTTAAGTGAATGTAAGAAAACTAAATTCCAACTAAAATGCTCGTATTCAAGCTCCTCAAATATGTAAACTAGTTTAACCTACTACACTAAATTACGACAGATAAGTAATTAATACATATCTTCATATACAACCAAATAGGTTAGACAATTTACATGTCAAGAACATTAAGCAAGAATTCATATAACACATCTCAAATTGAATGCATATGCAATTTATATCCAAATCATTCAAGTTTCCACTTACATTAGATTAAAATTTTGCCCAAGGGAACTATAGTAAAATGGTTTCGTATACATTAGAATATTTTGCTCACACAAGCTTACATATATCAAGGTTGCTCACACAAGCTGACATTTTTAACGAAATTACTTACAAGTTGACATCGTATTAAGGTTACCCGTCCAAGTTGATCTGTCATAATTTGATATGTCAAATTAGGCTTCCATTATACTTAATGAGCTTATTCTTAGTTAATTTTAATGTGTTTTTATAGTTTTCATTTAATTTACATTCTTTAGCCTTAATAAGCTCTTATTGCATTTTGTGCCCATTTTGCGCTATTTTTTATACCTAAGATGGCCAAATCTACCATCAAAAACCTAACAGTTGATTGGGTGTTGTAGGGAGTCATTGGAGACTCGAATGAGAGAAAAAAATATCAACAAAGATAGAGGTATCACAACATTGAAGAATGGAAGTCGCAACACCTCCAACAGACCTGAAATGAAGAGGAATGGGAGCCACTAGCAGTGGTATCGCGATACCCAAGCGTGGGTATCACGACATACACCCCTCAAGGACAACACCATTAGGAGATTATTAGTGATATCGCGATATCCAACCCCGAATATCATGATGTCTTGCTTGATGCAACAAGAAATGATTGCAAAGGTAGTTTTTGCCAACGGCCACACCAATCAAAATTAGGCGCTTGCGAAATTTTGGTCCTAATGTTAGGGTTGAAATCAGCTACTTAAAGCCAATTTTTTGGCTGAATAAAAATGTGAGACTCTTTTTACTTTTTTTTTCTATCATCTTTTCTCCTTAGATTTAGGTTAGCGTTAGGGTTTTTCTTTTCTTTTCTTTTTCCTTTTCTTTTCTTTTTCTTTTCATTTTTAGTTTAGGTTTCTCTTTTCTTTTTAGGTTAGATTTTAGTTTTTGTTGTTTACTTTATTCCTTATTATTAAAGATTTTGTAAACAAGGATGGGCAAACTATTGGGCTTCAATGGATCTTCATCAATTGAATGAGCATTTTCTTAAACCCTTTGCTTTCATTTTATGCTTACAATATGTTCGGTAAAATGCTTGTTTGGAATTTGAGTGTGAGTTTGTGCTAAATTTGTTAGATGGTTGATTATTTGGTTGTTTTTTAGCTTAAGTTCATTCTATTCTATTCTTGATTGATTGATTGTTCTATTATATCCACATGCTTAATATGTTAAAATTGACTCTGCTAACGAAAAACCTAGATAAACAGGACCAAGAGGAGAGTTTATCATTAGATTGTTCAATATGATTGTGCTGAGTAGTGTGACTGAAAGATAATCTCTATGCCTATATGAGACCAAGAGGTAATCTTAGGTGGTATTTTTTATTTTAGGATAAGACCAAGAGGTAATCTAAATGCCTAGGTGAGACCAAGAGGATATTCCTAACTAAGAGTGGCAACCAATATAATCGATATAGGTTCATTAGTTTCATTAGCACTCAATTAATCAATCGACCGTTATTTAATCACTTACATTATCTAAAACATTAGGAAGAAAGTTTAGCTTAGTTAGTTTAATTTTAGTTTATAAACAATTTTCTTTGAACTTGCACTAATAATTTCTGACTCGATTAGATTAGTAACTACTTAACTTGTAAGTAACTTGATAAACACATTTACCCACTTGGCAATCGTTTGGATTCGACCCCTTGGAATACTCAGGTGTTCCACTGGACACTATAAATATTACAACTGACACTGCCCGCTTGCAGTTAAAACCCATTCTTTAAATTGTCTTAGAAAATTGTTTGTTTTTTTTTGCACACGCATGTGGGCAGGTCACGAGTTGAACCAACGATACGTATAACTCGAGAATCTACAACAAATGCTAGATCTCATAATATCATGTAAATTCCTGATCAATTACGTGTATAACCCTAATAGCATGCCATACCTATCCTAATCTTTTACTCAGTTCACATGGGTATTGTTGTCGTATACATATCATTAACAAACCTTGTATCAGTTTTAATATTTCATAACGAGTCCTATAAACATTCAACATTCATATTGGTACTTCGTACCTTTTCATAATAGCCTACTTTTCAATGATTTTCAATTCAACCCATTTTAAGCCAAATATGCCCAACTCACTAATTTCACTTCAATCTAAACACATAAATAAAATAAAACACAATTCAACATAGCATAAAATAAAGTAGTAAGTCCCATATGAACTTACCTAGTCAAAACACCAAACAAGGTGAAACTTCAATGACTAATCTAATTTTTTTTTCTTTTCCTTGATTATCACTAGTTTGATATGATTCTCGATCAATACAAGTATTCCATTCAATTCATCAATATTAAATATTTATACATTATATCATTGTAACACCTCTCACCCGATCCAATCGCTAGACTCGAGCTATGGGATGCCACTACAAATACCAAAACAAATCACACATAATTCATACCAAGTAATTCAATTACGCATCAATTTATAACAAAATTTCATGCACAATATGATTTAAAATCAATTTTGAGACTCAATCAATCTTACGAAAGCTCTTAAGTTGACCCAAGCATGAAGAATGACCAAACTGAAAACATTTCCAAAATTTAGAAATATGTACCGATACTTGGATAGGGTATCGATACCCCTGTTGAGAAGTATTAATACCAAATTCAATATCAATATCATTTTAGCATTCTGCCATTTTCAAATTTTGAACACAAATCAACTTGTATCGATACATTAATAAAGTATCAATCCTTAAGAATAAGTATTGATAGAATATTCTGGTATCGATACCAAATTGGCATTCTATCAATCTTGAATCATGGTAATTTCGTAAAGTGTTGATACCTTAATCCTTGGTATCGATACTTATAGCCAGAAGGTTAAAAATCTTGCATATTTGGTACTTTTCCATGCTCAAACCAATAACACATTCAAATGGTGCCTTAAGCACATTTCCAACCTGCATAAAACCAATCCCGAACCATACCAATATGCCACATTTACCCATTTTCAATCCACTAATCAACATGTCTCATTTAGTCATCAACATGTACCTTTACCTATACAACTTAACTAACTAGACCATGCATAACTCAATACATACCTATTTCCATCCATCATCCAATTACACCAAAAGCCATTCACAACATTACTCAAGCCAATAAACATCCATTTAGTACTTTGTTAAACATATCAACCTATGTAATTCCAAATACTCAAACATTTGATACCATCTGCTATCACCATTATACTCAAGCATTCCATCATCAATATCGATATCTATTTACATCAACTATGGCTTAACATATAGAAAATAAGCATACATAGATACTCAACATGAGACCATCCAAACCAAGCATCATTTAAGGTTCAAGATCATGAACATTCAACATAAGTACACATATACATATAAAGTCTATGTACATGCCACATAACTGAGTCCAAAACATTTAAAGGTCTACTGAGTTAGAAGCTGGATAATGTGTGCTCCGAGATGATCCGATCGACACATTCCACAAAATGACCACTATAGAAATAGAAAACAAAATAGAGTAAGAATTTCGAATGCATAGTAAGTTCATAGGTTTTAAAATGATAAAACTCATTTCTATTCACAATTAATGTAACAAATTAGCTAACTACACAACTCTCTTGTCATCACATTTCACAACCGTAAGGTGAGTTCATCACTTATAACATTTCAACCAGTACGACACAATATCATTTAATGCCACTCTATTAAGATCATCAAAAACATACATCATGTACATCATTCCAGTCTTACACTTCCATTTCTATCCCAATACATACTAACATTCATTCATTTACCTTGTTGCCATATTATTTAGCCGGATGAACTATAATAAAATAATACGAATATGCGGGTAACCACCAAAACACACCAGATTGCTCGTTTAAGCGATAACTCCAATACACACCTGAGCATCGAAGTGCTAGGCCCATAGGCATCATATGTCATAAGACATTACATCCCTCTAGAACACACCAGGGTCTTCGTAGAGACAATCAGTAACAGTGGTCTTCGTAGAGACAAAACTTGGTAATCCGCAACTAATGTTGGATTCTGATTTAAACAATGGATTCTTTGTACATCAGTATCATCTCATACTATATCCCATAAAGCATACAAGTAAACCTATTGAAATGCCAATTGTATCCTATCCTTTCTTATATTGAAATGCCAATTGTATCCTATCCTTTCTTATTTTCATCTGGGCACATTTAACACATTAGTTCATTTCTTTACAATTTAGTCCATTTCTCACCTTTTTATACGATTTTATAACCAATTCAAAATACAATCACAAGATATAATTTCATAATTTAAATAAATCCAATACATTTACAAACATCTCAAGATATAATTTCATAATTTAAACAAATCCAATACATTTACAAACATAACTACAGCATATGAACTTACCAAACAAAGACAAAAACAAGCAAAATGTCGAGGACTAATCCGTAATTTTCTCTTTTCCTCGATTATCTACCTATTGGTCCAAATCTTAATCTATATAGTAATTCATTTCAAATTATCAGTTTCAATCACTTTATACTATCTCATTCCATGTATATGACATATTAATTTCACTTTCAAAAAGTTACCTAAAGGTTCACATTTTATTCGATTTAGTCCTTAAAACAAAACTATAATAACATTCACATTTGAGCATTGTTTTACAATTTGATTTCAGATACATCCTTTTATGACTATCTACTATATATTTTTATAAAAAATGACAGTTTCAAAAATTATTTATTTTAGTCTTTATCGTAAAACTAGCATTTAAACTTTACAAATTAGTCCTTTTTTCATTTCTAAGCTTAAAAGCTAGCATTTAAACACCAAAAGCTTCAAAAATCATCAATGAAAAATTCTATAAACTTTAACAGTTTTACGAAATAGAACCCAAGTTAGTTAAATCAAGCTTACGGGTTCTCAAAAACATCAAATTTGCAAAAAAACAAGCTTAAAAAACACTTACATGCAAGGATGAGAGCTTGAGCTACAAAAATGGCTTCTTTCCTCTCTTTTAAGTGTGTAGACAATGGAACAATGAAAAAAAAGACAGAAGATGACACATTTTTTCTTATGTTTTAATATATTTTTAATATTAATTTGACCTTATTTTAACAAAATTTTCCTTCTAAAACCAAGCACAATTGTCCGCCATGTTTAAATAAGGGGTAAATTGCCATTTAAAACCTTAACTAATTACTATTCAAGCCTTTTAACAAATAAAAATCTATAGCAATTAACTTTTACGGTTTTTACAATTTAGTTCTTGTACTTTAATTATTAACCATTCAATAAAATTATCAGACCAAGAATCAATATAACTCTATAGTGAACTTGTGAATGTTAATAATTAACATTTACTGACTCGATCATCGAAAAATGGGGTTTTGTAACCACCATTTTCAGTACCATAAAAACGAGCTATTACAATCATGACATGAATGAACCTAAGAAATTTTATTTTTTGATACCCCTAAAGTTTACATATTATTCAATTTAGTTCCTAAAACTAAAATAGCCATGACTTTCAAATTTGAGCCTCGGTTTGAAAATTGACTTCAAATACATTCATTATATACCCTCTACTCTCCACTTATACCAAAATTTTACATTTTATTCACTTAGGTCATAATGAACAAAACGAATAATTAAAGTTTACAATCTAGCCCCTTTTTATAATCTAAGCTTAAAATGTATCAATTTAACACCAATTTCTTCTAGAAATCAACAATAAAAACTTAAAAAAACATTAAAATTTTGCAAATTGGTACATGGGCTACCTAAATCAAGCTCCCATGACCTCAAAAAAATAAAAATTACAACAAAAGGACTTAGAAATCTTACCGAATCAAGGATCGAATGGTGTGAGGTTTTCTCTAGGTTTTTCTTTTCATTTGGATGGCAAGAGGAAGAAGATGAATACAATGTTTAGGTTTTTCCACTAACTTTAGTATATATAGTATAATTAAGCTTTAATTAAGTTAGGTTAATTAACTTAACTAATGACTAATCCTACTTTCGTGCATAAATCATCATCATCCACTAACACATATTCCAAAATGGTTAAATTGTCATTTTGGACCTTTGGTTAATTGAAATTTAAGTCCCTGAATCTTTAGGAAATTTAAAACCTATAGCAATAAGACTTTTACAATTTACTCCCTATACTGTAATTGAGTAATTACTAGATAAAATTGAAGGGCCAAATGTTAATATTCTATTATACCAACTTTGTAAATATTAATATTTAATATTTATGGACCCAATTTACGGAAATGGGGTTCCAAATCACTTTTTTTTGCACCACTGAAAATTGAGCTGCTACAGCTCTCCCCTTTAAGAAATTTTATCCTCAAAATTTACCTGAAAAAGATGAGGGTTTTGGGATTTTGTTGTTTCTTCTGGCTCTCACATAACCCCTCTTATGTACTGTGATGATGTCACATTAATTTCATTAACATCATGTATTTATTTCTCAACTCTTTTACTTCCTAAAAAAATCTTAATTGGTTCTTCACCATATGTTAAATCAGCCTACAACTCAATTTCATCAGGAGTTATCACATGAGATGGATCAGATTTATATCTTCATAGCATCGATACATGAAAGACATTATGAATCTTGTCTAGTTTTGAAGGCAAAGCTAATTAGTAAGCAACAGGTCCAATTCTCTCAAGAATTTCATACGGCCCAATAAACCTCGGACTAAGCTTTCCTTTCTTACTGAAATACAAAACCTTTTTCCAAGATGACACTTTTAGAAAGACTTTATCGCCAACTTCAAATTCAATGTTTTTTCTTTTCAAATCAACATAACATTTTTTTTGGTCAAAAGCAGCTTTCAAATAATCTCGAATAAACTTAGACTTTCTTTTTTATTTCACATATCAAGTCAATTCATGTCAGCTTTCTTTCACTTAACTCAGACTAGCATAGAGAAGTTTTACATTTACAACCATATAAAGCCTTGTAAGGTGTCATTCTGATGCTCGACAGGTAACTATTTTTGTAAGCAAACTCAACTATCAATAAGAATCTTTTCCATCTGCCTTCAAATTCAATCACACAACAACGTAACATATCCTCCAGTATCTGAATCACTCACTCTGATTGTCCATCAGTCTGAAGGTGAAATGTCGTACTAAAATTTAACTTAGTGCACGGAACTTCGTGCAGCTTACTCAAAATCTAGAGGTAAATCCCAGATCCTGATTTGAAATAATTGACAAAGGTACACCGTGCAATCTCACGATATCAAATATATATATTTCAACTAATTTCTTGAGTGAATATTCTATTCTTATAGTAATGAAGTGAGCTAATTTAGTCAACCTATCAACTATCACCCAAACTACATCTTTCTTTTTCAATGTTAACGACAAACCTGATACGAAATCCATAGTGACTCATTCTCATTTCCAATCCAGAATCATTATAGGCTACAATAAACCTAACGAAACCTGATGCTCTATCTTAACCTTCTGACATACCAAATATTTTGCCACATATTTTGTGATCTCTCTTTTTATTCCTAACCACCAGTACAATGGTTTCTAATCATTGTACATCTGGTTGCCACCTGAGTGTATCGTATAAGTACTATTGTGGGGTCTGTGTAAAATGTCTCATTTCAACTTTGAATTCTTCGATACACACAAATGATTCCAAAAGTATAAACTCCCATTATCACCTATACTAAACTCCATGGTCTAATTGTTTTAAAAAAATGTGTTTCTCTTGCAACTGAGAATCATCTTCTTACAGCTCCTAGATCTTCTGAAGAAATGCGAGTTTAGCTCTCAACTCAAAAAATAGAACCATCTTGCTCTAAATTCAAATAGGTATTCATTAAAGAAAACAAGAATTTTCGAATCAAAGTATCTATTACAACATTGGCTTTACCCAGATGATAGTCAATGATCAAATCATAGTCTTTAAGCAATTCGAGCCATCTGTGCTATCTCAAATTCAATTTCTCTTTGTCAGCAAGTATTTAAGACTTTTATGATTAGTGAAATATGGCATTTTTCCTCATACAAGTAGTGTCTTGATCTGTCATACTTTGGTGCAGCATATTAAACTAGTTTTCACATTTAAGCAGCTTGAATACAAGCATTTTTGTTATGTTTTTAATTCAATTTCTTTAGTTTTGTTTACATTCAATAAAATGTGCACATCAAGTCTTTTATTAACCTTAAGGGCCAAATGAGGCCTAAGAGAGAGCTAACTTACTTTGTGAGTGTGCAGGAGATCATTAGAGTGTATTTTGGCCACTTGAAGGCTATAAATAGGTCCCTTTGGCACATGTAAAACACATCTAAGTTTTAACCTAGTTTTCTTCTGTTAAATTTAGTCTTGTTTTCTTTCCTTCTTAGGTTTTCCTAGTTTTAGTTATTTTTTTCTTCAAGAGATCTGATTGTAAAGGAGATCAACATGATCTCTTAACTCTTTTGTAGGGTTATTCAATGGATCAATTGCTTGGGAAAGGAAGAATGTGAAACAAACCCTAGGCTTGACATCCCTAGAAAGTCATCAAGGTGGAAATTAACCCAAAATTGGTATTGCCCATTCATGAACACCTTGACCAAAAACCAGTCTGGACTGTAAGGTCGTAAGGTAAGTAGTTTTTGTTGACTCGCTATGTTAGTGGAAGATCGAAAGATCCTGCTCGGGTAGTGACTAGTTGATTGAGATCGCTAAATCAAGCTAATCACCCATCTCCAAATTTGATTCACTTTATTTCCCTCTATCTCTTGCAATTTTACTCTTTTTTTGTGTTCTTTTATTTTCTTAGTTTAAGAAACCCTAAAATTATCTCTTATTTTACTTTTGTACTATAATTGACTTAAAGTATTAATTATATCTTTAATTATTTAGGTTAAGATTGATTTAGTACTTGCCTCTCTTAGGTACGATCCTCAGAGTACTTACCTATTTCGTTGTAAAATCTATATTACAACTTGACCCGTATGCTTGCGGATACCGCCTTTTAGTTTTTTATTCTATTGCAGTATTCACACTCTAGACGTTAGTACATCCAGAGGCAATCAAGTTGTTGGCACTGTTGTCGGGGAGGCAACACCATTAGGTTAATTTTAATTTTTGCACTTTAAAGGAATAATTAAGAAATTTGTAGTTTATAAATATGATTTTATTCCATTTATTGCTACTAACTTCCTTTTTTGGGTTTAGTGTATGACTAGCAGTAGGGACCAACCTATTGTAGTAGCCACAGATGCAAAGAAAATAATCTGAAGGAATCACCGATAGCAGCAACAGCAGATGCAAGAACAACCACCACCCGCTATAGGTAATGTCTTACATGACAATCCATTGTTCTGCGACGCTGACGATAACGCCTTAAGAGACCCACCAATACCACAACTACACTCAAACGTTCATATGGCTCAAAATGAGAGAAGTCTAAGGGACAATGCCCTACCAAGTTGAGACATGGTTCAAGAAAGTATAGCATGACCGGCGATTACAGCTAATAATTTTGAGATCAAACCGGTGATGATACAAATGATCCAAAATAATCTGTAATTTAGGGGCACTACGACAGAAGGCCCTAGTCAACATTTGAAACGGTTTCTTCAACTCTGTGATACTTTTAAATATATTGGGGTCACTGATGACACTATTCATCTTCGGTTGTTCCCCTTTTCTTTGATTGATAACATCTTTTCTTAGTTAGACTCATAGGCACCAAGGTCTATCACGACATGCGATGAACTCACTGGAAAGTTCTTACAAAAGTTTTTCCCAATTAGTAAAGTACTCCAACTAAGAAGAGAGATCGCTGTCTTTAAACAGATGGAGGGAGAAATTTTTTATGAGTCATGGGAATGTTTCAAGATGTTGATTCCAAAATACCCACACAACGGATTTCCTGAGTGGATGAGATTACAAATATTTTATAACGGGTTGGATGCAAACGCACGATCTGGATTAGACGGAGTAGTAGAAGGAGCCCTTATGAATAGGACATACGAGGACACGTACGAAATGATTGAAAATATGGCATTAAACTCCTGTCAGTGGCCAACTAAATGATTCATATATGGCCAAAAACCCATTACAGTCAATGTTATTTAAGAGGATGATAAGTATCAGCAAATAGTGGATTGACTCAACCGTATTGAATCTGCTTCTACACTTTCTATGCATGAAGGAGACAAGCCACTCTTCCATTATATCAATAATCTTTCTGAGAATATAAATTACATCCAGAATAGGGGTGGACCTTTATTCAAATACATACAATCCCGGCTAGAGAGATCACCCAAATTTGAGATGGAGAGGAAACCAAGAAGGAGGTAATAGTTCAAATCAAGTTAAAAATACTAATTATCAACCTCCTTACTTGTAGAAACCTTAGGATAGAACCAACCCAAGCAACCATATTGCATGTGGTCAACGTCTAGATAAAATTGAGGGAGAGCTGCAGTTTATGAGAATAGATGTCAAAAAGATGCAATCTGAGTGCACTAACTCAACTAGAACATTGGCTAAGCTTGAAGATCAAATGAGCCAATTGATGAGCATGATGGGTGACATTAAAAGACAAATTGGAATAGGTATCCCTAACAATCCAGAGGATAATCCATGGAGGGAAGGTAAAGAGCATGTGAAAGCTATAGCACTCTGATTGGGAAAAGTACTGAGTAACCCATAAATACCTACCCCAGAGCTAACTACGGATAATACTGAGGAACCTCAAGCTAACTCCCAAGAAGTAGAAAATGGACCTGAACCAGAAGAAGAGAATGCACTAGCGGCTGAGATAGGAAAAGAGACACTTAAAGATGCAGAAATCACAAAAGTCCCATTCCCATCACAATTAGAACAAAGATAAAAGCAGGATGAGGATGAATTTGTATGTTTTTTTGAATTGTTTTAAAACCTTAAATGTTAACCTACCATTGATCGAGGTAATTGAGAAGGTTCCCAAGTATGCCAAAAATCTTCCATGGGTGAATTGACAATACTGTTGGATAAATTTGGCAGTATAACTTAAAATTTGTGAATTGTTGCATGATATTTGTAAATTACTGTATACTTAACTAACCACATAGTTTAGATTTTAACTTTTATTTTATTTAGGTTTATCTTTAGATTGAAACATCCTTAAGATGGAGTTTTGGGTTGAAATAGAGTAATGGTCATGACATCACAATAGCAAGTTGCGACGAAGCAAATAGTCCCTGAGAATCTCCAAATTGGAAGAAGTGTCGCAAAATGAAACCCCAATGTCGCGACATCACTACAATTTTTTGCAAGGTTAACTCGACCCATTGCTTAACCTGGCGACTTAAACACTAATTTTACCCAATTTTTAAACCTTTAAAACCCTATTTTACAACTTAAACTCCTATTTACTCCAAATTAAAACACTTTTTAAACCCTTAACCCCTCAAACTCTCTCAAATCTATCAACATCCCCTAAACTTTAAACCCTAAATTTCCCAAATTTCCTTTCATAAACTTGGTGCAATAAGGAATGGGCACATCATGGGCAAGCAAGGAATTCAAATGGACTTTGACTATACATTCAAGGTTAAGGGTTCCTAAACTCAAACTTTCTACTGTTTCATTGAATTATTTATTTAGCAAGTCGTTAGGATTGAAATATTATGCCTCCTATAAAAGTTAGGCGAACAATGCAAATAGAGCCATCGATGGTTCAAAATCCCTCTACTTTTCCAAATCAAGATGTTGCAAAGAATTTTATTAAACTTCAAGTAAAAAAACTTATTCAAGAGACGGGATTTGATCCATCAATGATTTTATGTAAAGAAATATGGCCTTTGATTAGATATCATCGATGGGAGCATTTTTGGACCAATGTTCCGATCCCCGGCAATGGCACCAAAAACTTGTTGCATGTAAATATGTAATGCAAATGTGCAAGTGTACACATCGATTCTAGTAATCCAATGATGAGTGAGTATCGTCTCCACAAGGATAAGAAATTGATTACAATTGGTAATGTTTTAATGTAGATTTAACTAATTAAACTGTACAAATGAAACAAAGTATAAATTGATGAAAGGAATTAATGAATGAACTAATAATATCAATTATAACTGAAAAAATGACAAAGCAATCCAAATGTCATGGCACTTCACAAAGAACAAGTAGAGAATATTTCTATTGTTGAATGATAAAGGTTGGAATTACTTAGGGAATATTTTCATAACATAATAATGCCATGGCAAAATTTTGACTAACTACTGCCCAGAGAATTACTACTGCAGTCTACTTCTTTCGAAAGTTTATTATCCTGAGTTTGTGTATGTCTACAAGACTCACAAATGATAACCACACTAACGTTCTTCACCTGTACAGATCGCAACTTCTATGTCTAGAATGCTACAATTATTCTTTCGAATACTCGTCCGTATCAATCGATTAATAATCTGATGCAGTTAATCCTTTTATATTCAAATCCATCTAAGAACATAACATATAGTCAACTATGTTTAGAGCTTGTATGCATGCATTCAAAATAAGCATAAATCAAATGAAACAGACAATTTAATATTCACCAAAATAATTCCAACCCAAAGGTAATTAGCTCATGGGTTGTGCAATGAAATCCAAAATTAAACCATTCATCAACATTCTTCAAGTTTTACGAATCACGGAAATTAAAACCAAGAAAAACATAACAAAGGCAGAACTACAGAAAGTTCTCGCTACACTCCAACTTTTTCTCAAGATTTTACACAAAACCCAAGGAAGATTTCTCTTCCCCTTCTTCGCGATTGTGATCTCCTCCTTTTAGTTACCACCCTCTTCTTCTCTTCTAAATTTTCCATGCAATTTCTCCACAGGATTTTGTTATAGAGAGAGGAACTGCTCTCTTTATTTTCTTTTCTCCTCACAATCCATATGTCCTTCTTCTCTTCTCTCTCCACCTTTTATATGGTAGATATGTCTCTCTCAGCACACATATTTTGCTCATCTTTTTAGGGTTATTTATCTGGTACACGTACAATTAGCTGAGAGTGATGTGGATTGAGTGTTGCATCATCTTCCTGGAATTTCCAAGACATTTCTGTTGTCAATCTGTCCCACCATTTGCCACGGCAATGTTTCACCTCATTCGTTATTTTTTCCTCTTCTTGCCTCTTTTGTCCTAACTGCTCCTACTACCAATGTAATAGCTCGTTTTTAATAAAATTGGAATAGTACTTTTAGAAGGCTCATATTAAAATTTTGTTAAGAAATTTCGATGTTTGCATGCTTAATTAAGTAAAAAGGACTAAATCGTAAAAGGTGCAAAGGTGGAGTTATATTAGTAAAAGGGTCAAATGGCTATAAAAATTTAAAGTGAGAGGACTTAGATGGTAATTAAACCATTCAAATAGTTTATGGACAAAGATGGCAGGAAATTGGTGTTTTATATAGTTATTTATAAAGGATAAAATAGTAATTAAATAAATTAAAGAAACTAAAATAAAGAAAACAATTGTATCATCTTCATTATTTCATTCCTCCACCAAAAATAGGGTTATAAAACTCCATTTTTTATGCTCAAAGGTTCGTCCAAGTCCCTAGCTTGCATGGTTTGAATTTTAACATCATTTTTAATGATTTTTATGTTTTCAGGATCGTTGTAGCTTAATCTAGCTAGCCCGATGATCAATTTGCAAAACTGTTAAAGAATTAGGATTATACCATGAATGTTATTACTTGATTCTTGATGTTTAATGAAAGATTATGAGTCATTGTTGATAAAGTTTTATAAAGTGATTTTTGATGAAAATGACATTTAGGGACTTATTTGTAAAAGTAGTAAAATTTCATGTTAAATTTATGAAATGATGGTTTGTATGAGTTGAGATAGGTCTCTAATGAAATTGGATAGCTTGAATAAGAGATGAAAATGCTTAGATTTCAATTTTTGAGCTTTAGGACTAAATTGTGAAAAGTTAAAATGTTAGGGGTAAAATAGTAATGTTTCAAAAGTATGAATATGGATTGAATTGAATAATAGAAGTATTAAATGGGTTGAATTTTTCTATTTAGATCAAGATAGACTACGTACGGATCTAGATTGAGGAAAAGCTAAAGCCTTGGATTAGTCAATCTCATTTTTACACCTTTGTCGATAAGGTAAGTTCATATGACTAAATATCATTTTAATTCTATTTAAATTATATGTTAATATGTTAGTTTTCATGTAACTGAATGATGAATATTCAACAATGCCCTGATTGTTATCGAGTCCCGGTTGAACCTTAGGAATTCGTAGGATACAAATGACATGTCATTAGGGATTTCATGTTTCAGGTGCTGGTCTTGAATGTACTACTGATGGCTGAGGTCCTGCATTTGTTACGGATACTCCATAGCTCGTGTGAGCAGTATTGTATAGCTTACATTTCGACCCACAACTCGTGTGAGCAAACCCATTTCACAGTTGCGTGAGCAACGATGTAAAGGAAAGGTTACAGATATATGTTTAAGCACACTTTGTGTGAGCTTTCCTGAGTATTCGATGATATTCTAAGTGGTTCAACAGGAATGAAAAGGAAAAGAATGGTAAGTGTTCAAATGAACTATATTATGTATTCATGGAAAGGAAATGATGAATTCAAATGAAGTATGTTCATGTATAAATGGCTTACCTTATGTTTAATTCAAATAAATTATCTTTGAATGCACTAACTTGTGTTGGTGATGGTGCTTAGGCTTGTGCCAAGCTTGTGGTTGGAGTACATTATGCTTATACTTATGTTATTTAGATGAAGTGGGTTTCACGTTTTACGACCTTAGTAAGCATTATGTGCTTATGTAGTTTTCTTTCCTATGTTTTATAGATAATTGAAAGTTTGATCAGTTTGGAAGCTCATCGGAGATCTATCACACTATCTAGCATAAATATCTATAGTTTTTTATGTTTTGGCCAAGGTTATAATGGCATGTATAGATGGACTTGTATTGGCATCTAGTTGAATCTTAATTGATGATTTTGGCATGTATAAGTTGTTTTAGTACCATTTGATGTTGGTTGGATTGAGTCATTTTGGTACTTGTGATGCATGCTTGAATGGCGAAAATTGTATGTGATGAATTGGTTTCAATATGGTCAAGATATGGTATGTTTTGAGATGGTATTGAACTAGATGTTTATGATTGAAATGTGGTAAAGTATGCATATGTAAGTAAGCTTTGATGTTTGCTTTTAAGGTACCTTGTATGGCATATTGGTTGAATGTTTTTGGACTATTGAATTGGTCATTTCATGTAGGTTTTACTCATGTTTTGATGTATTTATTATGTGCATAAAATGCCTTTAGGGTATTGGAAATGGCTTGAATTTGGCCAAATTCATGTCCACACGGCCTGAAACACATGAATATGACCCAGCTGTGTGTGACACACGGCCTGACAACACGGTCTTGTGTCCCCTGTAGGTTCTATTACATTCAAATCAAGCTATTACATGGCCTAGTAGACGGCCTGGCACACGGGCATGTGACTTGGCCTTGTGACCCAACTTAGAGAGTTACACGAGTGAGGACACGGGTTGGGACACGACCGTGTGCCCCTATTTCTATTATTACATGGGTTGAGACACGGGCATGTGCCTCAGCTGTGTGGGGCATACAACCGTGTGACCCCTGCAATCAAATTATTCTAACTTTTTCTTATACTTTCCAACTATTTTCAATTTGGTCTCGAATTGTTTCTAATGTATTTTTAGGGCCTCGAGGGCTTGATTTAAGGACACTATGTATATGAATGAATGGTTTATATCATGTTTATGTCAATGAATGAAATGTATGTTTAATGTTCAGTTTGTGCGGTATTTCGGAAACAGATACGGGTTAGGGGTGTTACAACCAAAAACTTGCATGCATGCATGCATTCAAAATAAGCATAAATCAAATTAGATAGTAATTTTAATAAAAATCTTATCACGGGCATTACAGATAATTCAGTAATGACCCAAATAATTCCAACCCAAAGATAATTAGCTCATGGGTTGGCCAATGAAATCCAAAATTAAACTATTCATCAACATTCTTCAAGTTTTACGAATCACAGAAATTAAAACCAAGAAAAACAGAATAAAGCTAGAACTGTAGGAAGTTCTCGCTACACTTCAGCTTCTTATCAAGATTTTACATAAAACCCAAGGCAGATTTCTCTTCCCCTTCTTTGCGACTGTCAACTCCTCTTTTTAGTTGCTACCCTCTTCTTCTCTTCTGAATTTTCTATGCAAATTCTCTACAGGATTCTATTGCAGAGAGAGGAACTGCTCTCCTTCTTTTCTTTTCTCCTTACAATCCGTGTGTCCTTCTCTTCTCTCTCCTCCTTTTATAGGGTAGATCTCAGCACACATATTTTGCTCCTCTTTTTTAGGGTGATTTATTTGGTACAAATACAACTGGCTGAGAGTGACCTAGATTGAGTGTTGCGCCATCTTCCTGAAATTGTCATGACATTTCTGTTGGCAATCTATCCCACCATTTGCCATGGCAATGTTTCACCTCATTCGTTCTCTTTTCTTCTTCTTGCCTCTTTCATCCTACCTGCATCTACTACCAAATACTATCAAACTTCTTTTCAACAATTAAAAGTAACATAAATTTATAGTTAAAACACAATCTAAGCTTTAGTATGTAATGCTTTAGTAATAAGTCTAAAATGCAAACATGTTTTCTTAATTGCAAGCAAATACTTCAATTTAGAAGCCTGAAATATAACTCTTTTCAAGAGTTATCACATATATGGGATACAGTACTTGTGCAAGGGAAAGAGGTGAGAGTAACCCCTCGAATAATTTGTGAATTTTATAATGTTTCATATTGCGACAATGATTTCATCGATGAAACTAAATTAGAATATTTTGGAGACATAGATATGGATAGTTTTATAAACTTTTTAACTAAAGGAAGGGGTGAATGGAAGTATCGCGCAGGTACTAATATCTAGTATCTTTTCATCAAGCCATTATGTTCCCTTAGGCTAAGATGTGGATTTATTTCATTTGCGCACGAATTGTATATGCTTTAAATATTTCTAACGTTAATACTTTTAGAGCAATTTTACTCTATGCTATTTTGCAGAAAAAGCAGGTGTGTGTTGGCAAATGGATCCACCAGAACATGGGAAGATGCATTAATAGCCAAAAGGTGGGAGTGTTATTTCCTCATCTAGTGATGGCTTTATGCAAAAATACAAGTGTACCTAAGATATCAACTAAACAGTAGTTGAAACCATCACGAAGTATTATTGGAGACACCTTGTTCCAGTAATACATTGAGTTGTGGGCCAAACAGATCAAACATGGGAACAAGCAATAGCAAGAAATGATAACTACACCCACCTCGTCACAATGGTTGGAACAAGCTCAACAAGATGTTGGTGAGAACAATCATCTAAAGTTAGATTGGATGATTCAGTGGATGCAAGAATCAGGTCCAATTTTTCAAGAGTTTGCTAGGAAAAATAACATACGAGTCCCCAATTATACACCTGATATGTTCGATCTGATGAATATGAACAAGATGAAGAAGCACAGGAAAGTGAAAAGAAATGAGAAGAAGAAAAGGATGAGCAGATGGACGATGAGGAGGATGATTGAACTATTTTTTTTTTTAAAATTGTATTAATTTTTTGTATGATTGAAATTTAGACTTTGTAGTAGTAGGATTAATAAGTAGATTTTCTTTTAGTTTTGTCATATTTTGTTAATTTTTCTCTGTAGGAACCCAATACGAAGGAGACACAAACAATTCCGAACTTTCAACGATCAAAGGAGGAAGCACCCACCAATAGGAGTTCAAATGACCACGATCAATCGGGTAATTTTCTTCCTTATTTATTATTGGGCTACACATTGAAGACAATGTGTTAACTAAAGTGTGGGGGTAACATAGAAAAATTTGCTTCAAAATTTTACATGTTCTTTTAATTTTTCTTGTTTTTTGTGTGCTTGAGCTTGTAGAAATACAAGTGATTGGTTAGGAGCATGTACACAGGTTGTTTGTGTTTATGAATAAATTTGGCATGATAATACGAGATTTTAAATTTTTTATTATTAAACCACTAAATTTTTGTTTGTTACACTGTAAATATGTAACACCCCAAATCCGACCGAAACTGACCGGCCTGAATTCAAAGCATTACATTAGCCACCGAAGTGACTCTCCAGCTAACAACCACACAACGCACAGCCCAACATTAGAACACCTCATTTATGACTAATTAACTATCATTTATTAATGCGGAAGTAATTTGTGAACCATTTTTAAACTTTTTTCTAAGTATTTAAACCTAAGGGTATTTTGGTCATTTTATCACCTAAGGTTAAACTATCCTAATTTTATTTCTAAATAGGTTCCAACCTTCTTTTAGTCAAATTATGTAAGCCCTAAAAGTTTCAGCTTAATTTGAGTTCATTTACTATGTCTAATTCAAGTTTTATTATTAGGGACTAAATCGTAACTTTTATAAACTTTTAGCATATTTTTAAAATTAAAAATTAAGAGCGTTTCTACCAAATATTAACAATTACAAGTCTAATCCTAGAATATTACTAAGTTTCCCTATCATTAAAGGCTTCAACTAATCTAATCAAGTTTTAGGACTAAATTATAAATTAAGCAAATTAGAATACTAGATTACAAAAACCAAAAATCAAACCCCCAAAAACCCACACGCCTGTGTGCAAACTACTGCACCTATTTTTTCAAAATTTCATTTTAATTACCCAATTTTACATATTTTACTTACCCATTAAACTTGAAATAGCTACAATTAATTTCCATAAACATCCACACATCTCTAATTTAATTTATTTACAATAAATATGCAACAATTAATCAAAATTTAATACCCAATTACATGCTTAGCAAACACCAATTAATTTACACAAGCTACATACCTTAGTTGCAAGCAATCCACTCCATGGTAAGCTTCAATTAAACATTGTTAGTATAAAATACATGCTTCATACACCGTGTTATCAACCACCGTACAAACACTCATCAACATACCATAAATCAAACATCAATTAGACATAAAATCATGTATTAAAGAAATTATAAAATCACTAAAATAAAGTCAAAAATTTAATGTCCAATGTCCGTTACGAGTAAAATAACACTAGTCCCAAAAGCATCATAATGCACTTATATAGTATCTAAAGTAAATTTCTTAAGCCACTACCGAGTTTTATTCATGGATCACCCTTGCACTCGCTTCTTGAATCCTTATGCCTGGAAATTTTCTACACGAAATGTGAGGGTGTGAGCTTAAAAAGCTCAATGAATGATAGTAAAAACATCAAGTAATTTGCACTCAATCATGCATAAATAAAAGCAATTAAGCATTAAATTTTCAGTCACAACATGTTAACATTACACCATAACATCACATGTTATTTGAAGAATTAAGAATCATTTTTTTTCCATGGCATGTAAAAATCATCTTTTAACACATAAACATTCAATTATATTGATACAATCAATCAATTATATTGGCATAATGCATCCATGGCAATAAGTAAACATGTGATCATACATTAGATAAACGGATCTCCGAACTCCCACAAATCAAATGCAGACCTCCAAATTTAGCAGGCCGAAGCCACATGCTCCCTTATAGCGCCTCAAGTAACCCGATGAGTGGAGACTCAAGCTCAACACTCCTTTATCTACTTCCAAACAAATGAGTCCACCAAGATCCATATGCTCACAATAGCACAAATAATGGTGAGTATTCACAAATCCTATGGCATGCCAACTATATCCAATGGATCCACCATGCAATGTTGCCAATATAATCATACATACAAGGCATAAAATCTGATGTTTAAGCACTTAATTTAAGATGTTAAAATACAAGTAAAAACATGTTGCTAAGCAATTTTAACATCAATAAAATTAAGCATAGCAAATATCATTTTCCCAATATTCATACACAAATTAGAACACCTTTATCAAAGGTTCAATAAATCAGTAATTCATGCTCCAAATATCAATTTATTCCATACAATTTAATTATGCTAAAAGCATAATACGCAACTTACCAAACCTATTGCCATTTTGTCCTTTTATAAAATAAAACCTATTTTTGCAAATCCAACCATCCAATATGCAATTAAGTCATTAATATCACCAATTAAACCTTTACTTTAACACATAATTAGACCAATTTACCAAATTGCCCCTAATACACTCACCTCCACATTTAGCTCTTTAAGCAAAAATGTATTCAAACTGTTAGAGTATGCCCAAAGATCAATCATGAGATGGTTGTAATGACATACTTGATTTATCATGTTTATTAATATAAGGCGTTACCATTATTATTTTAGTTTCTTTTCTGTGTGCATAAATAAATTGTTTTATAGTAATGTCCTGAGAATAATATGATTATTCTTAAAAGGTCCTTAGTCAAGTATTATTGTTGGCTAGGACAACAATAATGCATTAAGACTAACATGCAGTTGATTGATGATAAAGAGTTGTCATTGATATGGAATGTCAAGATCGATGCATGAATATGTGTGTTAGAGAACAACATATTGGACTGACCCATTATGAGTATGCTTTTTGGATTATTATGTAATTGTCACAACATTACTCATAGTGATTAATATGTATATAATTCTCAGACTTGAGATCATCATAATCCTAACATCGTGAGTTGTGTATTTTGATACAGTCAAACGTACACCGTAACTGGTTGTTCTATAAAGGCTGATGTTGGATATACCACAATCTGTGTAGAGGGATATGGTTGATCGATATAGGATAAGTCTCTCCTACATAATGGGAGTAATATCTTAGGCCACTTGATTGAGTGAGACTAGAAATGCAAGGCCATTCTCAAATAAGCTGATATGAGATGTCATACTTATTTGTATATCATAGTCTACTTAAGATATTAAGGAACATGGAATGGACTATGCAAGTGTGACTATTCCATGACTTATGTCCAATCTAGAGATCAAGGACTTAAGGATTATTGCATGAAAGGTTAATCATAAAAGGTTATGTTGAATCATGATTTCCTATGACTTAGGTAGCAATGATGCATTGCTAGGTGCCACTCATTGTTTGTAACATTGGAATCGTTCTAGTATTACTGCTAACGTTACAAGAACCTACAAGGTCACACCCTATAGTTGAAATGAACGGAATAAAACATAGTTGGTATTGTGTTTGGTTATCGCTTGAATTAAATTAATTATAGAATTAATTTAATTGGGTAATCAAATATCGAACACATTATATGTACAAGGTTGTTGTACGCATAATGAACATGAATTTGGTTAGTATATAAATTCAAATAAATATATAGTTTACCGAAATCATTATTATAATTAATGTAATTATAATTTTTGGTTTAAAAAATGTTGATATATTTATTTAATTTTAAGAAACCCTAAAAAGGGATATAAAATCTCGTTTTTCTTTTCTTGGTGGGTCTAGTAGCCATCAAAGCAAAATCTTCTCAAAAACAGTTTTTGGGATTCTTTCCGTTTATTGTCAACAGGGTGGATTACGTAGAGGCCGGGGTCACGATAGATTGCGGCTAGATTCAATAGCAGATAGATTACTCGTTGTCGAGGCATCGCTGTCTACTCAGAATCACCATGGTTAGGATCGCCGGATGTTTTATTTTTCCGCTGCGCCATAGGGTTGTCGGCGTTCCAACACAAACAAGCAAGTTTGATCTTTAATTCTGATTTTCATGTTCCTTCTCTTGATATGGAGCTTTAACAGAGACAAAGTATGCATTACAAACTAACAATAACAACAAGAAAAACAAAATTTGATAAAGTATACGAATCTAAATCATTCTTCTCAACTACCTTACCGATGTTGCACAACAAAGCCGAAATATGGAATTCCTCAACTAAACTCCCTTTTTAGCACCTCAAACCACTTCTAATCTTCATTCCTAGTCCAATAACATGTATTCTAAGTGTTAATTTTCATCATTTAATCAGTTTCAATTTTCTAGAAAAATTGTCCATGTTCTTGATCAAATTCGAATTTTTCAAAATTGATCCATAAAACGTGTTTGATCTTTTGGTTTAAATTAAAAACATCTTATTAAACCTATTTTGAGCTTAGAAATCCATTAATATTTGGATTCTAACTCAAAATTAAAGATCCACCATTGTTGATCCTCTAGTTCAAGAAAGAAGAAATTAAAGTTGAAAACCCATTATAACCACTTTAACAAATAATGATTGAAATCAACTTAAAAACAAGTTTATAGATGAGGATTACCTTAAATTGAACTCAAATCACTAATTTGGAAGTTTGAATCAAAATTCTTGAAGAAATTCGACTGACTTTTTGCCCAACTATGAAAATTATTTCGAGAGATTTTAGAGAGAATTTTGGGAGAGAAAATGTTTAGATCTATTATTTGATATTTGGTTTATGAAAAAAAGCAAAAAAAAAAAAGAGAGAAAAAGCTCTCAATTCGGTGAAAAATGAGTGAAAAGTGAGGTAGTTGTAAAGTTTTTAAAACTGAAAACCCCCACCTAATTTTCAAAATTTGGGGAATTTGTCATCAGGCCACTCCCCCTTTTCCCTTGTTTTACAATTTGCTCATTTCCCTCCAAAATTCTAAAAATATGGTTTATTTGCTATAAAATCTCTTACACATTTCCCTTGTTTTTCAAATTAGTCCCATTTAATTAATATTTTAAATCACCCAATTAAACCCCCATTTTAAATTATTTTTAAATTCCAATTTAACCCAAAATATTTATTTTTACCCACAAATTACTTAAAACCATAAAATTAATTTTTCTAAAAATATTTTTATTTTTGGAATATTATTTACTGATTTTTAGATGAAATTAAGCTAACTAATTAAGAATATTAATCACTAATTAACTCGATTAATTCCCAATTTTCACTCAGAACCCGGTAAACTTACCCGAAACTACTAGACCTATTTTTGAGGCCTTACAAAATAGGTATTAAGCTATCATCTGTACCAAGTGATACAGAAAATATAAGGAAACGAGCATACTAGTATGAATGATAAATTGTTGAATTTGTGTTTGTTTGGTTAATTAAATTTATGCATGTTGAGATATTTAGGGATGACCTAAGGCATTGTTTGGAACACATTCAGAGCCAAAAAGCTGTCTTATTTATACTTCACCTTTAATACCAATTTTGGGCCTTTTGACACTTCTTGATGAACCGTGGTACAAACCTAGAGCCTAAAAATGTTAATTTGTATATGTCCTTTTTCTTTGGTACTATATTGCACAATTATAGATGTTTGGCCATACGTATTGAGGGTTAAGTAGATACATTATGGTGAAGTTTGTAAAATTAGAGTGAAATAGGAAAGATTGGTGTGATATAGGAACTATAAGTTAGCCTAATGTGCGAAACAAAAAGAAAATTCCAAAAAAGAGAATTGGAAAGAATAGAAAAAGTCTTAAACTAGCGAAAAAATTCATGAGTGAGATGTATTGAAAAAGAGGAAAGTCACAAAGTCACAAAAGAAATAAAAACTCGTTCATTCGTGCACAAAAAAACTTGTAAGGCTAGCCTTAGTTACTATATCATGCTATGATTTCTTATATAGAGAGAGACAAAGAAGGTGAAAGAAGGAGAAATAAGGCGTTAAGCGGGTAAGACCTAAAGGGGGAAGAATAGGGATCAATACGATGTGCCAAACTATTTTTGTGTTTGTAACCTTTTGATGCTTAATGTTTTTGAATTTCATACCTGTCCTAAGTCGCAGAACGTTACAAGCCGAAAAGCCCTATGTGACCTAAGTATCATTATACATGAATGGACATCATACTGAACATTCACATAAACGACTATTTGTATTATGCTCAGATAATCAAAGTACTTGTATAATTTGTTGATGGATTCCTATAGGTGAAAACCTTAATACTTGTATATTTTGTAACATACTGAACTTAGATGTTTGTAATCAAAAGTGGTAAGTCAACTACTCATCATGTTGAAATTGTTAGTAAACGTAAAATGCCTAAGTCATATGCCCCGAAATAATTACCCGTACCATACTTGTTTAAGGGTCGTCATTTTTTATTTTGTAATCTTTGTTTATATTGCTTGAGGACAAGTAATGACTTAAGTGTGAAGGAGTTTGATCTATCGTAATTTGGAGCAGTAGATTAAACTAGTTTTTACATTTAAGGAGCTTGAATACAAGCATTTTCGTTATGTTTTTAATTCAGTTTATTTAGTTTTGTTTACATTCAATAAAATGTGTACATCGAGTCTTTTATTAACGGCTGAATGAGGCCTAAGGGAGAGCTAATGTACTTTGTGAGTGTGCAGGAGACCATTAGAGGGCATTTCGGGTCAATACTAGATGCTATGTTGTAACATGGGGGTTCCAATGTCACAATATAAAGAGCAAAATAGAGAAAGTGAGAAATTGCTTTTAATGTCGCGACATACTCCTGAAGATGGGTACAGAGGAACATGTTGGTTGTTACGTCGCAACACAGGTCGTGGTGTGTCGTGACATCAACTCTGTGACGTGAATAAAACACGGAGTAAGGGCGTTTTGGTCTGTACAATCAAACTTTAAGCTCAGGAATGTCAACTAACCTAGGGTGAAAGACGACGACCACCTAAAAGCTATAAATAGATTCCTTTAGCACATTTAAACACATCTAAGTTTTAACCTAGTTTTCATCCGTTAAATTTAGTCTTGTTTTCTTTCCTTATTAGGTTTTCCTAGTTTTAGTTATTTGTTTTCTTCAAGAGATCTGATTGTAAAGTAGATCAACTTCTGTGGATTCGTGCTTATTATCAATATCAATCAGGCTTTTCTTAAAACTCTCTATTTCAATCCATTCTCTATGATTAATTCTTCCATTCATTCCATGTTGTTTATGAAAGTCATGAGAAACTAATCCTTCTATGGGGGATTAGCAAGTGCAAGCATGATCTCTTAAATGTTTTGTAGGGTTATTCAAAGAATCAATTTTTGGGAAAGGAAGAATGTGAAACAAACCCTAGGCCTGACAACCCCAAGAAGTCATCAAGGTGGGAATTAACCCAAAATTGGTATTGCCCATCCGTGAACACCTTGACCCCAAACTAGTCTGGACTTTGAGGTCGAAAGAGAAGTAGTTCTTGTTGACTCACTATTTTAGTGGAAGATCAAAATATCCTACTAGGGTAGTGACTAGTTGATTGACGAAGAACCTAAGACAACAGTTGATTGATATTGCTGAAGCAAGCAAATCACCCATCTTCAGATTTGATTCACTTTAGTTTTCTTTACCTCTTGCAATCTTACTCTTTTTTTTTTATTTCCTTAGTTTAAGAAACCCTAAAATTATCTCTTATTTTACTTTCGTACTATAATTGACTTAAAGTATTAATTAGATATTTAATTGTTTAAGTTAAGATTGATTTAGTACTCGCCTCCCTTGGGTACGATCCTCGGAGTGATTACCTACTTCGTTATAAAATCTATATTGCAATTCGACCCGTATACTTACGGATACCACCTTGTAATTTTTCATTCTATTACAATATTCATACTCTGGACGTTAGAACGTCCGGAGGCAGTCATGTCTCCAAATATTCAGAGCGAAAACTACCGTTGCAAGTTCCAAACCATGAGTAGGATAATTCTTTTCATGTGACTTAAGTTGTCGAGAAGCATAAGCAATCACTTTCCCCTCTTGCATTAATGCATAACCTAAATCGTTGAGTGATGTGTCGTTGAACACAACAAAAGTATATTCTTATTGCTAAAGAGAGAATAGCTCAATAAATATGAAATGCTAGATTAATTATATAAATTTTATAGTATGTTTATTTTTCTTGTTAATTTATTAATAATTATATTTTATGATATATTTTTAAACTCACATATTACATATGATGATTTTATTTTAGTTTTTAAAAGGATCTATTGAAGCGAATCAAATGACAAATAATTAATATATTAAATTTTAGAAAAATTTATATATTAATTTTCTAGAAATTAATATATTTTAAAATTTATTATGATATAGTTGTGGAATTATAAGAAATGTAATTAGTGTTTGTATATTTTAACTATCAAAATCCTAAATAAATAAAGGGGAGAGTGAGGCTAATCAAATTTCTGATCTAAAACAGTGACACTACCTCTAAATTAGAGGTGTTCATGGGCCGGGCTGGGCCAGGTTCGAGCCGGGCTCATAAAAAAGTTTCGGCTCGAGTCCTAGGCCCAGGCCCGGCCCGACTCGAAATATGGGCCTGGGATTTTGTCCATGCCTGGCCCGGCTCATTTTTTAAATAAACACCAAAAAAATTTTAGAAAATTAAAAAAAAGCATTTTAAAAATATTTTAAAAAAATGTATTTTAAAATATTTTTAAAAATAAAAAATATATTTATTATATTCGGGCCGGGCCGGGTCGGGCCCGGGCCAAAAAAGTGGTGCCCGAGGCCCAGCTCGTTTTCTAAACGGGCCTCATTTTTTGCCCAAGCCCATATTTCGGGCCTATATTTTTACCCAAACCCTCTCATATTTCGGGCGAGCCGTCGGGCCGGGCCAGACCGCCCAGCCCATGAACACCTCTACTCTAAACTAAGATAACGCGCCTTTGCGTTTTCCTTTGAAATTCACTCACGCTCCTATGGCGCGTATGATTTAAACCAAGTCTCAGTTCACAGAATCTGTAACCATCTATGGAAAAATCCTGTGTACAAACACTTATATAGATATATTTGTATGTCATGCAATAATCACCGTACACATTTCAGTCAAAGCCACCCAAAACCAGCAGTCAAACTTTTAGATGAATTGATGATCATCCCACATTGTTGTTTGACAGTGAGCAAAGTGTGTGTTACTTCTTTCTATTTTGGTTTTTACTCTACAAAATAAATACCTTTATCTATTTTTATTTTTGTTTGTACATCAAATGTTCAATATCAATGCTATAACCTGAAGTTGAAGTTGAAGTTGAAGTTGAACCCTTGTTTTTAACACTTATCTCTTCTTTTACCACTGACCATTTCTTCTTCCTACCAAATTTTTTTCTAATAATCTTCTCTTTCTCAACCTTGCCTTAGCTCTGTTAAAAGACTCACTGTGCTTTTTGATGATGTTTCCTTTTAACTTAAACTATATTCTCTGATCTGCGTTTTCTTTTATTTCTCATTTAGATCATTGTTTTCGAGGGGCGGGGGCCGGGGGGGGGGGAAGCTTATCTTGTTCTTTGTTGGCTTCATTCTCGTAAAACCATTGAGAGGAACAAGTGGTCCATTTTCTTCTTTCTTCTTGGGGTTTTAGCAACTTCCTTGACTTTCATTATGAGATTCTGAAAAATGGGATTTTGTGTCAAAGATGCAGAATATTGGTGTGTGTTTTAAGGTTAGTTTCATCTTTCTTGTTTCATTTTAAAAAAAAAAAAAACAATGGAGTTCTCTCCTGAAAAAGTAGTTAAAAAGCTATTATGTAAAATGTTTGTTTACGGTGTATTGGTTTATAAGAAGTTAATGCTGTGTTTGGTGACGTAATTATTAGGGATGAAGAATATATATTTATACCGAAACACAGATTTAATATCTTATAGTGTACCTACTTTACCTGAAGTTAATAAACGAGAGATGATGTTCTTCTCATGTAGGAAGGTAAATAAAACAAAAGATTTAGAATCTATGGCTTTTGTATTGATTTGGGTTTCCTCTATTGTTAGCGTGATTACACTTATTTGAAGATTGCTCGGATTTGTAGTTTATAGATGTTTAGATTTGGGGGCTGTTCTTGTGCAGTTTTTAGGTTTGAAATTAGGTTTATTTGTGTTGAATCTTTTTTTTCTTTTCCAATCCAATGACTAATCCTTTTTGAGAGCAGTTTGGTTGAGTTTTTTATCCTTTCAATTTAGTCCCAGAAAATATAGGAAAAGAGGTGGAACTAAAACAATAAAATCCATTTCTTATTCATTAAAAAATGGTAAAAGCAGTTGGATGAACCATATAGGAATTTCTGTGGAGGTTCAGGTGTGTTTTACCTTTGTTTCTTAGAAAAGGGAACATTAAATTAACTGATGGTACACAAAATCATATTGTGACTTTCTGAAATGGAGTGTGCTATTTCCTGTTTCTCTCTCACTTAATAATCTCTGTTTTTCTTGTGTTCATTGATCATTTGTTATTGGAAGTGGATTCTTTTGGACTGAATATATTTCTTTGTGTTTGTAGGAACCTACTTCAGTTGTTTGAGATTGTTTTGTAACTGGTTCTTGTACAATGAGAAAAGGCAGAGGAAAAGTAAAGAAGCCGACTATTGTTTCTTCTCGTGAAGATCCTGGAAGTGGTGAAGATGAAAAGATTCCAGAATCTAAGAGAAGAGGAAGGCCGCAAAAGCAATTGAAGGATGATGTTGATGAAGATGACGCAGAGAAGAAAGAAGAAGACGGGGAAGATGTGAAAGGTTCTGTTCCCATCAAAGAGATGAAAAGTCAGGCTGCTACCGAGAACAGAAGGAAGAGGAAAAGGAAAAGGTCAATGCAGGTAAAAGAAAACTTAGATTCAGTCAAGAAAGAAAATTGTATTACAGCAAAATCGAGCACTGATGATTCATCAAAATCTGTTGGCTATCGACAAAATGCTAGCAGGCGCAAAAGCAAGCCTCGACGGGCTGCTGAAGCTGTCGTTGAATGCAAGTGACATTCTGGTTAACCATCACAGTGAAATTTTACCTTCTTTTTTGTACCTGATAAGCCATTCCAAAAGTAATGCTTATCAGCTCATGTATGGATTCAGATGTTTCTTTTTGTCACATGCTATTTGTTTTTGTAGTTTCTGAATTCCATTTCAATTGGGAGTTTTTTTTTTTTCTTTTGGAGATAAGTTTGCAGTTCATGGTTGCAAATTGCAAACAATCCATGGTGTTAGTGGCTTATGACCATGATAGATGTTATTCATTTCAAGAGTTTTTTATTAGTATTTTTATTGGCCTTGCATCTATAAGACTATAACTGAACATCTTTCCATATCTATCTTTTGAATTTCTTGACCATCTTATATGCATAAACATGCCTGGGTTTGAAGATATTGCGGATGTTTAGAGAGTAGAGAAAGAGTGCTTTTATGCAGGAATCTTGATGCAGTTAAAGGTTGAGGGAGATGGAGTAAATGTGTGCGTATACGCTGATGAACTGAAGGCGTTGATGAATGAAGGGACCGCGGGATTCGTGTAAGTTATGTCGAAATGGTATCTTCTTTCCTCGTCAAATAAGCAGTTAGTTTCACCTAAAGTTTAAGATTTCTTTCTGCGCTTGAGTAATCATACCATAATCATCTTTGAAAGAAGTTGTCATCCATATAATGTAGCAATGGCATGCATGCATATAGAAAATTGATCTATTTCTTCAGCCATCTCTGATTGCGTCATTTTGCTTTTTCATGATTCTTTGGTTTGGTTCACTTTGGCTAATTGCAGGTCATGGTATTGAGATTTTATGGAAAATCTCTTGGCCTCTCATCTCTGATCAAACAAGTTTGTTAGACATTACAAAAATATATTATATACAGGTTGTTGCCATTGACTGAAAAAAGCTACATAATTGTTTAGAATAGGGAATGTACTGTATTTACATCTTGTGGATAAGGTATTCATTCATTCATATAAATTTTGGTACATAAATTATTTTTCTCGAAATCTTGTGAACTAGTTCTGGGTTTTGGTCGAGTACTTTGGTTTCATATATCGGCTCTTTCTAGGATCTCCATCAACTAGGCCCATTACCTTTCAATCTGTTTAATGCTGGAATAAAATATTTTGGGTCTGGTTTAGGATCATGTCGGTTTGGGTCTAGTCTCATTTGAATCCGGATAATTACAAGTTGGATTTATTAACCGTTGGGAGTTATGTCAAGTTAAATTTAACGGAAAACTATTTAAACTCCACCATGAGGTTTATAAAAAAACAATCAAGTTACATCAACCCTTATGGCACTCATTTAATATTTAAGTTTGTTTATTAAACGAATTTTAAATAAAAAGTTATATTTTATTAACTAATTCTTATTTTATTTATTTTTGTTCTCTTTAAATTTTATAATCAATCATTTTAAATAAAAACATTAAAAATATAATTAGTTATAAAATGATTTAATTATTAGGTTAAATTTTGCTAGTAGTTCTTGTACTTTGCGATGTTGTAAATTTAGTCATTATACTTTAATTTGATTGATTTTAGTTCTAATTTTTTTTGAATTGGTCAATTTTAGTCATTTTATTTTTAATATATGAAATTTTAGTTCGACCAAACAATGGCGTTAAATTCATTTGATTAAATTTAATTACTAGTCTTGTACTATGTGCACGAATGTAGATTTAGTTCATATTCTCCAATTGGATCCTAAGTCACTATACTTTTCAAATTTTAAAATTCAATATTAACAAAAATGATAGTTGTTAATTCATTAACTGAATTTTAATGAGTAATATATGAAAATAATTAATGACATGATATTACACATGATAATGTCACATCAAATTTTAGAAGTAGTAGACTTTAACTTAATGAATTCAACAATTATCATTTGGTGAGGACTAAAATTTTAAATTTTGAAAAGTAAAGGACTAACTTTGATCAAATTAAAATACATGGATTAAATCTACAACTTTTGTAAAGTACAAGGAACCGATAGTAAAATTTAACCTAATTACTATTAAATTATAAATTTCATTTATTATATTATGATTGTATATTAAATAAAAATGTATTTTTCAATTAATATATTAATTATTTTTGGAAGTTACAAGTACAACTGTAATTAGAAAAAACATATATGAATAACTATAATAGAAACTAATCATTTTAAAAGCATGGTCGATTAATGATCGAACATATCTAGATCTAGATCATAATAAATTTATATAGAGCCTAATATGGAATTAATCATATAATGCACACTAAAATAATAATCAAAATATTTAGGACCTCATATGGTGGGACATAAATCAAATTGAATATAGATTAAGAATCTACATATGGTTTTCATAGGCGAAGATTTGAACTTGAGATTTTAAAGTTTACAAGGTCTTAACCTTGCCTTTAAACTAAGGTCTCATTGGTGGTAAGTTTTATTTCTAAAACTTATTATCAATGATAATTATATTTAGTTTTGTCTTTTTTTTTTACTTTTTGTTTGTTAATATTTAAATTTAATTACATATATCAACTTTAAGATTAATTCATTTCTTTATGTTTTAAATTGGTTATGTATAAATAATACATGTTTTCATTTTCATTTTGTTTATTTTAGTTATGTATATATAATGCGTGTTTTTATTCTTATTTATTATATTTGTTGAGGGTGGAAAAGTTTCTGGGCCACAACATTGAGAGCATTGTTTCTTCAGTGCGAAGGGATGCTGATGAGCGAATAAAGAACGTCTTCAAAGATGGCCTTGTAGAATGACCTTGGCGTGGCTAAGCCCTTTAGGAGATAATAGTAGGTGATGATCAATTGAGATGATTATATGAGATAATCAATTGAGATGATTGTAGAAGATGATCAACTAGGGTGGTCGTGAAAGATAATCAACTTGGATGGTCTTAGCATGGCCTAGTGTCACGGGGCTAGACCTGAACTGTGACCCGTGACATTAGGATCTTCATGATGTAGCGAATCAACTAAGATAACCTTTGGGGAAATGGTCTTGATGTGCCATAAGGTCCTCCTGATGTAGCGGATCAATTAAGAAAACCTTTAGGGAGATGGTCAAGTTGATCTCAAACTATGAGGACTTTAAGGACATTTATAGAGAAAGAGACAAGGTTAATGGGAACTGGAGGACTTCCCTACAAGGCCGACCCCAAATTTTAATTAGTGATCGAGTAAAACATAATGTAATAAAAGAAGTTTTGAAAAAGGGGGGTAGATGACACTTCTTTATTACTAGGTAGAGTAGTATGACTAGTTTGTGTGTGAAAGGTGGCAAATCCTTTCATTTATAGCCAATGGTAAAGCAAGTTGGTGTCAAGTTTCATTTCTCCATTAGCTTGGCGTGGATGTACCTTTCTGAGATATATTAAACCCTTAGAAGTTTTCCTTTAGACAAGTCATGTTGGGTGTTCTGGAGATTGTCTCTAAAATTTTGGTTGTTCATCATCTTCTATGATTAACTTCTATTTTCTTCCCCAACATTCATTCCCTCCTTAATTTGGTAATGGTTCTCCATTGTTCTTTCTAGATACTATCCTCAAGAAGATCTTCAGGGTCGTGTAATTCTGTGTCACATAGTCGTGCTGCCAAACAGTGTAACAGACTGTGGCCATGTAATCCTGGGTCACACGTCCGTGTCGCTAGGCCATGTAACAGATTGTGGCCGTGTTAACCAATTAGCACTTAAATTAAATAGGCCATATGGCTGTGCCATATGCCTGTGTATGACACACGGTTGTGTGGTAGATTGTGTACTAGACCCTGTGTGTTGAAAATACCTTCCAAAATAAGCAACTACATCCTATGTTCACTTAAGCCACAAGTCATGCAATATGCCAACCATTTAACCCATTCAAAAGCATCAAGAACCTGTCAAAATATACCATATAATATCCATCTTAAGTGCCTAACCAATATGCCACAATTGGCACCTTAAATGAACCATTCACCATCAAACATTCATTACCATTTGTGCCATAATGTTCATACCTAAAAAATCACATAAAATCATCATTTCAATTGCTTGAATATCATCAAGAAAATTTCACCAATGAACTAGAACATAAATACCAATTCACCAAGCAAGATGCATTATAGGTGTAACGCCCCAAACCTAATCCGTAAGGAGGACCCAGGATTGACGCGTCACTGCCTTAATATCTTTTCCTTTAAACTTGTACAGGCATGGTCTTCATAAAAATACAGTTCAAATAAATATGAATTGTAAATCCTTTGTGAATTTAAAGATAAATAAGGTTGTACATTTCCAAGGAAAAGAAAAATAAAAGCTCTATTGGAAGATATTAAAATCCTATTGGGCATAAGCCATAATTTAACTATAGTGTCGTATACATATACATATAATTAGACAAACCTTAATCTTTCAAAGTAAATAATTTGATACTTTGCAAAAACATAATCACTTCACTGAGGTTTCATTGAATTAATGGTTTCACAAGAATAACTTTAAAATACAAAATTCCTTCTTTGAAATGACCATCTTGACATCACCCGTATGCCATGCATAATACAAAATACTTAGAAATATCATGATAAAAAATGCCCTCTGGCATAATCTTCGAAAAGACCTTTACTTCTTCATGAATCTTGAGAAGGAAAGGTAACTAAATAAGTTCAAAGAACTTAGTGAGTTCTAGAGCAAACATCTCAATAACTATATATAATACCAATAAACCTTTCCAACTCAGCAAGTCATACAGTTCGCCCGTTTGTGAACACCATACACGAATAGACTTTACTATAGACACTATTTGTTTGGCACATACACTATGCCCATTCAACCACGCAGACAACCTTCTTTGTGCTAGCCACACCCAAGTCCATGATCAAGCCTTAGCATTCATTTCATTCTTTTCATCATGATTTGCCAATCTAGTTTGGAATAACTCTTACCCTATTAGAGGCTACATAATCCCTTTTCATGTATCGTGATCTGCCAGGTCAATGCTCATTTCATTGAAGGCATCGCCATGATTTCATTTTCATAACTCAATTCATATTGTTCATTCCAGAAACAATGGGTCTGGCTTAAACACGAAGTTAGGTCCTTACTCCATTTACACAGACAACTAACTCAAACTTATAACCACTAACCTTTATTACCCATACACAAATAAATCATCTTATAGGATAAAAGTGCTTACCCCAATCAAACATAAATGAGAACATTATACACACACATAGAAGCAAGAAGGAACTCACCAGAAAATGCAGGAATGTTCAAACAGTAGAACCTTTGCCTTTTTCACGAGAGCCCTCAAGAGTATCTTGAGCTATGGTATAAATAGTTAAACTTATCAGTTCATTGCACTACAAAAGTAAACAAGTGGATAAGTCTGACAAGTTACAGAAACTTAGTCCTATACTAACCAAATTCTCATTCGTCTAACCAAATTGTTCAACAAGGATAATAAAATAATAATAAAGTATACATTTTCTTTTCAAATTAAGATCTTAACACTAAGGGCCTAACGTATCGTCTAACAGCTGGGGTGGCGTATACTCTTCAAAAGAGTCCGCCAAACCACCGAGCTTGCCTAATACAGACTTCTCTTGAGGATGCAACCATAGACTCATATACTTAATCAAATTTAGTACCTACATACTCAGAACTTAATCTGTAACAGCCCGATTCTTGGCCTAGTCGGAACAGTGGTTTCGGAACCACAAATCTGACAAGGGAAAATATGGTTATTATTATATTTTTGTGGTCTACAATTCCACGGAAAAATTTCGTAAAAATTTTGTTCGAAAATTTCGACGTTTGGGCACTCAATTTAGTCAAAAGGACTAAATTGTAAAAAGTGCAAAAGTTGAGTTTTACATGTTAGAAGTGTCTAATTGTTATAAAATTATAAATTGGGGGTCCTTATTTGGTAATTAAACTATTAGTTAATTGATGGACAAAAATAGACATAAGAAATGGGTGAAATAGATTTTTTTAAATGGGGGTATTTTGGTCATTTGGTAATAAAAAGAATAAAAAGGGAAAAAAATGAAAAAAATCATCATCTTCTCCATAGTGAACGAAATCGGCAAGGGGGAAGCCATATTTAGGGTTTTCAAGCTTCCAAGATCCATAGTAAGTGATTCCAAGCCCCGTTTTTAATGTTCTTCCCATTTTTGGAATCCTCGTAGCTCGGTTTAGCTTATTTTATCAATAATTCATGTTAGGGTTCATATTTGGAAAAATACCCATAGGTGAAATGTGTTTATTTTTCTGTTTTATGGTGGAATATGAAGCTAGAATTTATGTTAAAGAACTTTTGCTAAGCGATTTTAAGCAAAAACGAGTAAATCGACATAATCGGTAAAAATATTTATTGTTCATAAGTGTATGTTAGAGTGAGATTTTGATGTTTCCATAGAAGGGAAAAGTGTTCAGCATGTTGTAAAACATAAGAATAAGGTGTGAAATTTAATTTTCGAGGTTGGGGACAAAGATGTAATTATACAAAAGTTTAGGGACAAAATTGTAATTTTTATAAAACTTGAGTCGAAGATTGTTTTAATAAATGTGAATATTAAAAAAGCTCAATTTTCTGTTATAGATCAAGAAAGACGAGAAATCAACCTTAATCGTGGAAAAGAGAAGATTGAGGATTAAATTGCAAAATCTTTACATTTTGTATCGAGGTAAGTTGTATGTAATTAATACATTGTTATAATTATTTTTGTTATATTTCATGACAATATACGTGAAAGGATCGATATTATAATGTGTTTTTGACAAATTGTAAATATATTTGGAAAGTAAGAATCTTTGTGAAACTGTTGTAATAGTAAAAAATTTGAGTAAGGATATCAATGAACACGTGTGTAGTACTGTGTGAAGGCTACTACGTGTATCGATAAATAATGGTCACATGTGTAGTACTAAGAGAAGGCTACTATGTGTACCAAGAAGTTTTGAGCACGTGTGTAGTACTGTGTGAAAGCTACTACGTGTATCGGTAAACTACGGTTACATGTGTGGTACTAAGTGAAGGCTACTATGGATACCGGAAAGCTTTGGTCACGTATGTAGTACTATGTGAAGGCTACTACGTGAGCCATAAAACTTGATCACGTGTGTAGTACTATGTTAAGGCTACTATGTGAACTGTAAAACTGATCACGTGTGTAGTACTATGTGAATGCTACTACGTGTATCGAATGATAAAAATAATATGAGTAGTACTGTGTGAAAAGCTCCGAATATTATTTTTTTATACCGTCATGATGATGAAATATGAGTATGTGATCGGAATTTGATAAGTTGTGAAAAGTGACTGAAGTGATGAAGTTTGCGTTGTGTTATAAAATAAATGGTTATAGTGCTACGTGAATAAGGAATGTTGTAATAGAACAGATTTGGACAGTGACGGTGATGTTAGTTTAAAAAATCACCAAAGATTAGAGAAATTGAGTTAGAGGCTGAATAATAAATGAAATTGAAGCTGAATGAGTCTATTTTCATATGGAAGAAACAGAGTAAGCAAAGGAGTTGTATATTTGGGGATAATTAAATTTTATTGAGACAGGGTTGGATTGATTTCGACATCCCCTGTTCCAAATTTGGAAAATCACCAAAAATTGTACAAAAATAATTATGGCTTGAAATTTACATTCTTGAATTCCTTAATGATTCTATTTTTGAGAGAAAGAAATGATAACATTTTTTGAATTTTTTACAAAGAGTTAAATAAATTTTAGTATGGAGAGGTCAGAACTGTTAGGCAATGAAACAGGGGAAGGTTTAAAGAATAAAATGTACTAATTTGCTGAACCAAAAATTCTGAAAATTTTATGGTGGAAAGGTATTTGAGTCTAGTTTCATGAAAAATTTACGGATCTTAATTTGAAGTTCCGTAGCTCCGGGTAAAAATAATTTAGGGACTGTGACGCAGAAAAATAGTTTCCTGGAAATTGAATAAATGATAGATTTAGGTGTGATGGAAATTTTATTATATATGATATTATTCTAGAAATTTATTTATCGATTACATACATACTTTCTAAGCTATAATCTTACCCCTCTTTATTTTTCTTTTGTTTTATAGTGATATTAATCAGCTCGGGAATTGGACAGAGTCAGGACATCATCCTCATTATCATCATCATCATCTTTTGGGTATTTTGCAGCCAATACTTTTGAAAAATGGCATGTATAGATGACTTTATGTAATGTGGTATAAATACGTATATATATAGTATTATTCGGTTAAATATGTTGGAGTTTATTAATGGATAAATTATGTCTGAATATATATAAATGTAATTGGTTGGAAATATTGAAGTTGGTTGAAATTGTCTTTGGAAATCTACTGGGGGTTTTATGTAAAAATAAGTAGAAATGCTACCAAAATTTTTACAAAAAAAAAAATTTCAGTGTTTGAGTTCTAGTAATACCTCATACTCTGTTTCGGTAAGGAACACGGGTAAGGGGTGTTACATTTTAGTGGTATCAAAGCTATGGTTTAGCCGGTTCTCGGATTAGTATAATGTGTATAAAATTCTATCTATACATGCCATTTAAATATTGTGATAGTGAGATGATTTCTGACAATTTAAAATTTTGTTTAATATAGTAAATGGATCCTGGCCGAAGTGTGGCAGATGATGTTGAAATTAACGCGCCGACTCCCGCACAAGGTACCGCGCATGAAGTAAGTAGACATGAGACACATAGTCAGGATGAGACTCAGGAAGCTTTCCTTCGAATGATGAGTAATTGGTATACAGAATTTGTTCGTGCAAATCCGAATGTTCAACCCCCTCCACCCCCTCCTATTCCGCAACCGGTTCCCGCAGCTCCACAAAATGTTGACTTGGTAAGATCAAGTAGGCCTCCCGTTGACAAAATCCGAAAGCATGGAGCTGAAGATTTCAGAGCTAATATAGATGATGACCCACAGAAGGCAGAGTTTTGGCTTGAAAATTCCATTCAGGTATTTGATGAATTGTCTTGTACTCCCGAAGAATGTTTAAAGTGTGCAATATCTTTGTTAAAAGATTTAGCGTATCGTTGGTGGAAAACATTGGTATTTGTGGTTCAGAAAGAAAGGGTTACGTGGGAATTCTTCCAGGATGAATTCAGAAAAAATACATAAGCCAACGGTTCATCGATCAAAAATGCAAGGAATTTCTCGAGTTGAAGCAAGGCCGAATGTCTGTAGCTGAGTATGAAAGAGAGTTTGTTAGATTGAGTAAATATGCTCAAGAATGTGTACCCACCGAAGCTGCTATGTGTAAAAGGTTTGAAGATGGTTTAAATGAAGACATTAGAATATTTGTTGGGATGTTGGAACTGAAGGAATTTGTAGTATTGGTTGATCGAGCTTGTAAGGCTAAAGAATTGAATAAAGAAAAGAGAGATGCTGCGATGGAGGCTCGTGATACAAGAAAGTGGCCTATGAGTAAACCATTTCAAACTCAGTCAAAGAAGTCCAAAGAGATGAATCCTAGAGTGATGCTTCAACTGGATATCCACGTTGAGGCCGGGAAAATTGTATTTGGGTTCGAAGCTCAAGCTACATCGGTATCAAGTGTGGGTAGTATGAAGCCTAGTAGACCGGAGTCGTCATTGTGGAAGACAACATCCTGGCGAATGCTGGTTAATTAGTCGGGCTTGTTTCAAGTGTGGTTCTCGACAACATTATATTAAAGATTGCCCTGAGAAAATTGAAGAAGAAAAATTTCAGAATGTTAGATCGAGTGATACTATCAGCAGAGGTAGACCGTCAAGCAAGACCGAAACTAGAGATAGTGGTAAAAGTGGAATGAAGGGTACAGCTGTAAAATCAGAACCTCAAACACCTGCTAGAGCTTATGCCATACGTGCTCGTGAGGATGCATCATCTCCTGATGTGATTACTGGTACATTTTCTCTTTATGATATTGATGTTGTTTCTTTGATTGACCCTGGGTCTACTTATTCATATGTATGTGTGAATTTAGTATCTAATAAAAATTTGCCTGTTGAAAACTCTGAATTTATGGTAAAAGTATCAAACCCTTTAGGCAAATATGTTTTAGTTGATAAGGTTTGCAAGAATTGTCCTTTGACGATTCAAGGTTACTATTTCTCAGCTAATCTGATGCTCTTACCATTTGATGAGTTCGATGCCAAGGTAAATTGTAGACAGAAAATCCTTGAATTGAAATGTGGAAATGGTGAAACTCTTCGGGTTGAAGTGGAGGAGCCGAATAAACTGTCTAGGGTGATTTCGCATATGTCTGCTCAGAAGTATATGAGAAAAGGATGTGAAGCTTATCTTGCTTATGTGTTGAATACTGGTATAACTGGGTCGAAGCTTGAATCAGTGCCGGTAGTCTCTGAATTTCCAAATGTATTTCCAGAGGAATTGCCTGGGTTACCTCAGATTAGAGAAGTTGAGTTCGCTATCGATTTATTACTTGGTACTGCACCAATTTCTATTGCTCCATATCGGATGGCTCCGACTGAATTGAAAGAATTAAAGGCTCAGTTGCAAGAATTGACGGATAAAAGATTTGTGAGACCGAGTTTTTCTCCTTGGGGTGCTCCTGTATTATTTGTGAAGAAGAAAGATGGTTCTATGAGAGTTTGTATTGATTACCGCCAGCTCAACAAAGTGACTATAAAGAACAAGTATCCCTTGCCGAGAATTGATGATTTGTTTGACCAACTAAAAGAAGCGACAGTGTTTTCAAAGATTGATTTAAGATCCAGTTATTATCAGTTGAGAGTTAGGGAGTCAGATGTACCAAAGACTGCTTTCAGAACGAGGTACGGACACTACGAATTTTTGGTAATGCCTTTTGGTTTAACTAATGCTCTGGCTATTTTTACGGATTTGATGAATCAAATTTTCCGACCGTATCTGGATAAGTTTGTGGTGGTGTTCATAGATGATATTTTAATTTATTCTTGGGATGAATTCGAGCATGCAGAACATTTGAGAACTGTGTTGCAGATTCTGAGGGAGAAGAAATTGTATGCTAAATTTAGCAAAAGTGAGTTTTGGCTTCGTGAAGTTGGATTCCTGGGACATATAGTTTCAAGTGACGGTATTCGGGTTGATCCAAACAAAGTTTCAGCAATTGTTGATTGGGAACTACCAAAGAATGTATCCGAAGTTAGAAGCTTTCTGGGCTTAGCCGGGTATTACAGACGCTTTGTCAAGGGATTTTCGATGATTTCTTCTCCTATGACCAAGTTATTGCAAAAGAATGACAAGTTTGAATGGACCGATAAATGTCAACAAAATTTTGAGAAATTGAAGGCTTTATTGACTGAGGCACCACTGTTGGTACAACCCGAGTCAGGGAAGGAGTTTGTAGTTTACAGTGATGCATCATTGAATGGTCTTGGATGTGTGTTAATGCAAGGGGGCAAAGTAATAGCTTATGCTTCGAAACAGCTGAAACCGCATGAGAAGAATTATCCAACGCATGATTTAGTGTTGGCTGCCATTGTTTTTGCGTTAAAAATTTGGCGCCATTACTTGTATGGTGAGAAGTGTCGAATCTTCACTGATCATAAGAGCTTGAAGTATTTAATGAATCAAAAAGACTTGAATTTACGACAACGAAGATGGCTTGAGCTAATAAAATATTATGAGCTAGTGATTGATTATCATCCCGGAAAAGCTAATGTGGTTGCTGATGCATTGAGCAGAAAATCTTTATTTGCTTTGAGAGCTATGAATACGAGATTAACTTTATTTGATGATGGTTCAATTTTGGCTGAATTAAGGGATAGACCGTTATTTCTTTACCAAATTCGGGAAGCTCAAAAGAATGACAGTAAATTGCAAGCCAGGAAGGCTCAGTGCAAAGCAGGTGTTGACTCTGATTTTTGAATTAGATCAGATGATTGTCTGATGTTCCGGGATAGGGTATGTATACCGAGAAATGATGAGTTAATTCGGACCATTTTATGTGAGGCACACAGTAGTGATTTGTCAGTTCACCCAGGTAGTGAGAAAATGTATAATGATTTGAAGAAATTGTATTGGTGGCCGGGCATGAAAAAGGATATCTCTGAATTTGTATCAATGTGTTTAATTTTCCAACAAGTAAAAGCTAAGCATCAAGTACCATCGGGTTTACTCCAACAGGTAATGATTCCAGAGTGGAAATGGGATAGCATCACGATGGATTTTGTGACAGGATTACCTCTGACTCCAAGGAAGAAGGATGCTATTTGGGTGATCGTTGATAGATTGACAAAGTCGGCTCATTTTATACCGGTATGCATAGATTACTCACTTGATAGGTTGGCGGAGCGATATGTTGCTGAAATTGTGAGATTGCATGGGGTGCCTAAGTCCATTATATCGGATAGAGATCCGAGGTTTACTTCGAGGTTTTGGATAAAGTTGCAAGAGGCCCTGGGTACAAAATTGAACTTTAGTACTGCATTCCATCCGCAAACCGATGGACAATCTGAAAGAGTGATTCAAGTTCTTGAAGACATGCTCCGGTGCTGTATTCTAGAATTTGAAGGCAGTTGGGAGAAATATATACCATTGGTTGAATTTGCTTACAACAATAGTGATCAGTCGAGTATACGAATGGCACCGTACGAAGCATTATATGGACATAAGTGTAGAACACCTTTGTATTGGACTGAGCTCAGTGAGAATCAGATTCACGGAGTTGATTTGGTGAAAGAAACTGAAAAAAAGGTGAAAGTAATTCGTGATTGCTTAAAGGCTGCTTCAGATCGACAAAAGTCGTATGCGGATTTAAAGAGAAAAGAAATTGAGTTTCAAGTGGGTGATAAAGTGTTCTTAAAAGTATCTCCGTGGAAGAAGATTTTGAGATTTAGCCGTAAAGGCAAATTGAGTCCACGTTTTATTGGACCGTATGAAGTTATTGAAAGGATTGGACCCGTAGCTTATTGGTTAGCCTTGCCAGCAGAGTTGGAAAGAATACATAATGTATTTCACATATCGATGTTGCGACGCTATCGTTCAGATCCTTCACATATAGTTTCTCCTACAGAGATTGAAGTTCGACCAGATATGACTTATGAGAAGGAGCCAATAAAGATTTTTGCTCGAGAGGTCAAACAATTAAGGAATAAGAGTGTAGCTTTAGTAAAAGTGTTGTGGCAAAAACATGGGATGGAAGAGGCTACGTTGGAACTGGAGGAAGCTATGAGGAAACAGTACCCAAACCTATTTTCCGGTAAGATTTTCGAGGGCGAAAATCCCTAAGGGGGGAATTGTAACAGCCCGATTCTGGGCCTAGTCGGAACAGTGGTTTCGAAACCACAAATATGACAAGGAAAAATATGGTTATTATTATATTTTTACGGTCTACAATTCCACGGAAAAATTTCGTAAAAATTTCGTTCGATTATTTCGACGTTTGGGCACTCAATTTAGTCAAAAGGACTAAATTGTAAAAAGTGCAAAAGTTGAGTTTTACATTTTAGAAGTGTCTAATTGCTATAAAATTATAAATTGGGGGTCCTTATGTGGTAATTAGACTATTAGTTAATTGATGGACAAAAATAGACATAAGAAATGGGTGAAATAGATTTTTTTTAAATGGGGGTATTTTGGTCATTTGGTAATAAAAAGAATAAAAAGGGAAAAAGATGACAAAAATCATCATCTTCTCCATAGTGAACGAAATCAGCAAGGGGGAAGCCATATTTAGGGTTTTCAAGCTTCCAAGATCCATAGTAAGTGATTCCAAGCCCCGTTTTTAATGTTCTTCCCATTTTTAGAATCCTCGTAGCTCGGTTTAGCTTATTTTATCAATAATTCATGTTAGGGTTCATATTTGGAAAAATACCCATAGGTGAAATGTGTTTATTTTGCTGTTTTATGGTGGAATATGAAGCTAGAATTTATGTTAAACAACTTTTGCTAAGTGATTTTAAGCAAAAACGAGTAAATTGACATAATCGGTAAAAATATTTATTGTTCATATGTGTATGTTAGAGTGAGAATTTGATGTTTCCATAGAAGGGAAAAGTGTTTAGCATGTTGTAAAACATAAGAATAAGGTGTGAAATTTTATTTTCCAGCTTGGGGACAAAGATGTAATTATTCAAAAGTTTAGGGACAAAATTGTAATTTTTATAAAAGTTGAGTCGAAGCTTGTTTTAATAAATGTGAATACTAAACAAGCTCAATTTGCTGTTATAGATCAAGAAAGATGAGAAATCAACCTTAATCGGGGAAAAGAGAAGATTGAGGATTAAATTGCAAAATCTTTACATTTTGTATCGAGGTAAGTTGTATGTAATTAATACATTGTTATAATTATTTTTGTTATATTTCATGACAATATACGTGAAAGGATCGATATTATAATGTGTTTTGGACAAATTGTAAATATATTTGGAAAGTAAGAATCTTTGTGAAACTGTCGTAATAGTAAAAAATTTGAGTAAGGATATCGATGAACACGTGTGTAGTACTGTGTGAAGGCTACTACGTGTATCGATAAATAATTGTCACATGTGTAGTTCTAAGTGAAGGCTACTATGTGTACTGAGAAGTTTTGAGCACTTGTGTAGTACTGTGTGAAAGCTACTACGTGAACTGTAAAACTGATCACGTGTGTAGTACTATGTGAAGGCTACTACGTCTATCGAATGATAAAAATAATATGAGTAGTACTGTGTGAAAAGCTCCGAATATTTTTTTTTATATCGTCATGATGATGAAATATGAGTATGTGATCGGAATGTGATCAGTTGTGAAAAGTGATTGAAGTGATGAAGTTTGCGTTGTGTTATAAAATAAATGGTTATAGTGCTATGTGAATAAGGAATGTTGGAATAGAATAGATTTGGACAGTGACGGTGATGTTAGTTTGAAAAATCACAAAAAATTAGAGAAATTGAGTTAGAGGCTGAATACTAAATGAAAATGAAGCTTAATGAGTCTATTTTCATATGGAAGAAACAGAGTAAGCAAAGGAGTTGTATATTTGAGGATATTTAAATTTTATTGAGACAGGGGTGGATTGATTTCGAAATCCCCTGTTCCAATTTTGGAAAATCACCAAAAATTGTACCAAAATAATTATGGATTGAAATTTACATTCCTGAATTCCTTAATGAGTCTATTTTAAAGAGAAAGAAATTAGAACATTTTTTGAATTTTTTAAAAAGAGTTAAATAAATTTTAGTATGGAGAGGTCAGAACTGTCAGGCAGTGAAATAGGGGAAGGTTTAAAGAATAAACTGTACTAATTTCCTAAACCAAAAATTCTGAAAATTTTATGGTGGAAAGATATATAAGTCTAGTTTCAGGAAAAATTTACGGATCTTAATTTAGAGTTCCGTATCTCCAGTTAAAAATAATTTTGGAACTATGACACAAAAAATAGTTTGCTGGAAATTGAATAAATGATAGATTTATGTGTGATAGAAATTTTATTATATATGATATTATTCTAGAAATTTATTTATCGATTACATACATACTTTCTAAGCTATAATCTTACTCCTCTTTATTTTTCTTTTGTTTTATAGTGATATTAATTAGCTCGGGAATTGGACGGAGTCAGGACATCATCCTCACTATCATCATCATCATCATCATCATCATCATCATCTTTTTGGTATTTTGCAACCAATACTTTTGAAAAATGGCATGTATAGATGACGTTATGTAATGTGGTATAAATATGTATATATATAGTATTGTTTGGTTAAATATGTTGGAGTTTATTAATGGATAAATTATGTCTGAATATATATAACTGTAATTGGTTGGAAATATTGAAGTTGATTGAAATTGTCTTTGGAAATCTGTAGGGGGTTTTATGCAAAAATAAGCAGAAATGCTGCCAAAATTTTTACAATTTTTTTTAAGTGTTTGAGTTCTAGTAATACCTCATACTCTGTTTCGGTACGGAACACGGGTAAGGGGTGTTACATTTTAGTGGTATCAGAGCTATGGTTTAGCTAGTTCTCGGATTAGTAGAATGTGTGTAAAATTCTATCTATACATGCCATTTAAATATTGTGATAGAGAGATGATTTCTGACAATTTAAAATTTTGTTTTATATAGTAATTGGATCCTGACCGAAGTGTGGCAGATGATGTTGAAATTAACGCGCCGACTCCCGCACAAGGTACCGCGCATGAAGTAAGTAGACATGAGACACATAGTCAGGATGAGACTCAGGAAGCTTTCCTTCGAATGATGAGTAATTGGTATACAGAATTTGTTCGTGCAAATCCGAATGTTCAACCCCTCCACCCTCCTATTCCTCAACCGGTTCCATGACTCCACAAAATGTTGACTTGGTAAGATCAAGTAGGCCTCCGTTGACAAAATTGAAAGCATGGAGTGAAGATTTGAGCTAATATAGATGATGACCCACGAGGCGAGTTTTGGCTTGAAAATTCCATTCGGTATTTGATGAATTGTCTTGTACTCCCGAAGAATGTTTAAAGTGTGCAATATCTTTGTTAAAAGATTCAGCGTATCGTTGGTGGAAAACATTGGTATCTGTGGTTCTGAAAGAAAAGGTTACGTGGGAATTCTTCCAGGATGAATTCAGAAAAAATACATAAGCCAACGGTTCATCGTTCAAAAACGCAAGGAATTTCTCGAGTTGAAGCAAGGCCGAATGTCTGTGGCTGAGTATGAAAGAGAGTTTGTTAGATTGAGTAAATATGCTCAAGAATGTGTACCCACCGAAGCTGCTATGTGTAAAAGGTTTGAAGATGGTTTAAATGAAGACATTAGAATATTTGTTGGGATGTTGGAACTGAAGGAATTTGTAGTATTGGTTGATCGAGCTTGTAAGGCTAAAGAATTGAATAAAGAAAAGAGAGATGCTGCGATGGAGGCTCGTGATACAAGAAAGTGGCCTATGAGTAAACCATTTCAAACTCAGTCAAAGAAGTCCAAAGAGATGAATCCTAGAGTGACTGCTTCAACTGGATATCCACGTTGAGACTTGGGAAAATTGTATTTGGGTTCCGAAGCTCAAGCTACATCGGTATCAAGTGTGGGTAGTATGAAGCCTAGTAGACCGGAGTGTCAGCATTGTGGAAGACAACATCCTGGCGAATGCTGGTTAATTAGTCGGGCTTGTTTCAAGTGTGGTTCTCGACAACATTATATTAAAGATTGCCTTGAGAAAATTGAAGAAGAAAAATTTCAGAATGTTAGATCGAGTGATACTATCAGCAGAGGTAGACCGTCGAGAAACACCGAAACTAGAGATAGTGGTAAAAGTGGAATGAAGGGTACAGCTTTAAAATCAGAACCTCAAACACCTGCTAGAGCTTATGCCATACGTGCTCGTGAGGATGCATCATCTCCCGATGTGATTACTGGTACATTTTCTCTTTATGATATTGATGTTATTTCTTTGATTGACCCTGGGTCTACTTATTCATATGTATATGTGAATTTAGTATCTAATAAAAAATTTCCTGTTGAAAACACTGAATTTATGGTAAACGTATCAAACCCTTTAGGCAAATATGTTGTAGTTGATAAGGTTTGCAAGAATTGTCCTTTGACGATTCAAGGTTACTGTTTCTCGGCTATTCTGATGCTCTTACCATTTGATGAGTTCGATGTTATCTTGGGGATAGATTGGTTGATTTTGCATGATGCCAAGGTAAATTGTAGACAGAAAATCCTTGAATTGAAATGTGGAAATGGTGAAACTCTTCGGGTTGAAGCGGAGGAGCCGAATAAACTATCTAGGGTGATTTCGCATATGTCTGCTCAGAAGTATATGAGAAAATGATGTGAAGCTTATCTTGCTTATGTGTTGAATACTGGTATAACTGGGTCGAAGCTTGAATCAGTGCCGGTAGTCTCTGAATTTCCAGATGTATTTCCAGAGGAATTGCCTGGGTTACCTCAGATTAGAGAAGTTGAGTTCGCTATCGATGTATTACCTGGTACTGCACCGATTTCTATTGCTCCATATCGGATGGCTCCGACTGAATTGAAAGAATTAAAGGCTCAGTTGCAAGAATTGACGGATAAAGGATTTATGAGACCGAGTTTTTCTCCTTGGGGTGCTCCTATATTATTTGTGAAGAAGAAAGATGGTTCTATGAGAGTTTGTATTGATTACCGTCAGCTCAACAAAGTGACTACAAAGAACAAGTATCCCTCGCCGAGAATTGATGATTTGTTTGACCAACTAAAAGGAGCGACAGTGTTTTCAAAGATTGATTTAAGATCCGGTTATTATCAGTTGAGAGTTAGGGAGTCAGATGTACCAAAGACTACTTTCAGAACGAGGTACGGACACTACAAATTTTTGGTAATGCCTTTTGGTTTAACTAATGCTACGGCTATTTTTATGGATTTGATGAATCGAATTTTCCGACCGTATCTGGATAAGTTTGTGGTGGTGTTCATAGATGATATTTTAATTTATTCTCGGGATGAATTCGAGCATGCAGAACATTTGAGAACTGTGTTGCAGATTCTGAGGGAGAAGAAATTGTATGCTAAATTCAGAAAAAGTGAGTTTTGGCTTCGTGAAGTTGGATTCTTGGGACATATAGTTTCAAGTGATGGTATTCGGGTTGATCCAAACAAAGTTTCAGCAATTGTTGATTGGGAACCACCAAAGAATGTATCCGAAGAAATGATAACATTTTTTGAATTTTTTACAAAGATTTAAATAAATTTTAGTATGGAGAGGTCAGAACTGTCAGACAGTGAAATAGAGGAAGGTTTAAAGAATAAACTGTACTAATTTGTTGAACCAAAAATTCTGAAAATTTTATGGTGGAAAGGTATATGAGTCTAGTTTCATTAAAAATTTACGGATCTTAATTTGGTGTTTTGTACCTCCAGATAAAAATGATTTAGGAATTGTGACGCAGAAAAATAGTTTCCTGGAAATTGAATAAATGATAGATTTATGTGTGATAGAAATTTTATTATATATGATATTATTCTAGAAATTTATTTATCGATTACATACATACTTTCTAAGCTATAATCTTACTCCTCTTTATTTTTATTTTGTTTTATAGTGATATTAATCAGCTCGGGAATTGGACGGAGTCAGGACATCATCCTCACTATCATCATCATCATCTTTTGGGTATTTTGCAACCAATACTTTTGAAAAATGGCATGTATAGATGACTTTATGTAATGTGGTATAAATATGTATATATATAGTATTGTTCGGTTAAATATGTTGGAGTTTATTAATGGATAAATTATGTCTGAATATATATAACTGTAATTGGTTGGAAATATTGAAGTTGATTGAAATTGTCTTTGGAAATCTGCAGGGGGTTTTATGTAAAAATAAGCAGAAATGCTGCCGAAATTTTTACAAAAAAAATTTAAATGTTTGAGTTCTAGTAGTACCTCATACTCTGTTTCGGTACGAAACACGGGTAAGGGGTGTTACATACTCTATATGCCTTACTTCCATTAACAATATCCAAACACTAGGGCTTCACCGGGCGAGATGTTACAACTCTCCCCCACTTAGGAAATTTCGTCCTTGAAATTCATACCTGAAAATAACTAAGGATACTAATCTTTCATTAAGCTCTCTTTTTCCAAAGTATCTTCTTCAGTGCTATGATTCCTCCATAACACCTTATCCAAGGGAATTTTTTTTTATTTCTCAGCTCAACTTCTTTGGCTAGAATACATACAGGTTCTTCCTCGACAAGCAGGTTCAGTTCAACCTCAAGTTCCCTTTTAAATCTGTATATGATTTCTTTCAGTCCTGTGTAGTTTTTAATTGACTATGGATGATGGAAAATTTCTCTTCTATTTCACGTACCAAGTTTGGACCCACTATCTTTTTTTTGCTTAATTACATCCAACAGGTAGGTATCCTACACCTTCTACCATACAAGGCTTCGAATGGAGACATCTTGAGGCTGACGTGGTAACTATTATTATAGGAGAATTCAACCAGAGGGACATACTTCTCCTAGGTTATTCCAAAATCACTCACACAGAAACGCATTATATCCTCTAAGACCTGAATAACCTTTTCTGATTGGCCATCAGTAGAGGGTGAAATGCAATGCTAAAATTTTATTGGTCCTTTTTAAATCTATATATGATTTTTGTCGGTCCTGTGCATTTTTAAGTGACTATGGATGATGGCAACTTTCTCCTCTGTTTCACGTACCAAGTTTGGACCCACTATCTTTCTTTCACTCAATTACATCCAGCAGGCAGGTGTCCTACACCTTCTACCATACAAGGCTTCGAATGGAGACATCTTCAGGCTGACGTGGTAACTATTATTATAGGAGAATTCAACCAGAGGGACTTTCTTTTCCCAGTTTATTCCAAAATCAATCACACAGAAATGCATTATATCTTCTAAGACCTGAATAACTTTTTTTGATTGGCCATTAGTCGAGGGTGAAACTTAGTGTTGTCGGTCCTTTTTAAATCTGTATATGATTTTTTTTCAGTTCTATGCAGTTTTTAAGTGACTATGGATGATGGCAACTTTCTCTTCTGTTTTACAAACCAAGTTTGGACCCACATATTTCTTTCACTCAATTCCATCAAATAGGTAGGTGTCCTACACCTTCTACCATACAAGGCTTCAAATGGAGACATCTTCAGGCTCAAATGGTAACTATTATTATAGGAGAATTCAACCAGAGGGACATACTTCTCCTAGTTTATTCCAAAATCAATCACACAAAAACACATTATATCCCCTAAGACCAAAATAACTCCTTCTGATTGGCCATCAGTCGAGGGTGAAACGCAGTGCTAAATTTTAGCTTGGTTTCCAAAGATTAATGTAACTGGTTCTAGAACCTTGAAGAAAATCTCGGATCTCTATCAGACACTATGGACGAAGGTACCCCATATAGGCGTACTATCTCAATGATATACAATTCAACTAACTTCTCCAAGTAATAAGTTGTATTCATTGGAAGAAAATGAGCTAACTTGGCAAGTCGATCAACTACCACTAAGACAACATTTTTCTTGGACGGGCTGAGGGGTAACCTCGAAACAAAATCCATGGTGATTTTATCCCATTTCCAATCAGAAATTTCCAAATGATACAACTTTCCAGAAGGAACTTGATGTTTCCCCTTAACCTTTTGATAAGTTAGACAAGTTGAGACATACTCTAAAAGTTCCTTATTCATACCTAACCGCCAATAGGAGTCCTTCAAATCTCTGTACATCTTGATGCTACTAGAGTGAAGTGAAAAAGGTCATTGATAAGCTTCCTTCAACAATTCTTTTCTCAGCCCATTTCCTACTAGTATATACACCCCATTCTTGAACCTGAGCTCGCCATCCTTGCCTATATTGAGGTTCATTGCTTTACCAGATAACATCTTTTGTTTAAATCGATCACACTGGATATCCTTCATTTGTTCTTCTAATATAATAGAGAGATGGGTTGGTGTTACAACAGAGCTCTACGAACAGGGATCCACCATCAGAAATGGTCACATTAGCTCGAAGGGACATCAAGGCCACCACAGTCTTTTTGCTCAAAGCATCTGCCACAATATTTGCTTTCCCTAGGTGATACTCAATGATCATATCATTGTCATTCAATAGTTCCAACCATCTTCTTTGGCGTAGATTCAAATCCTTCTAGGTCATCAACTACTTCACACTTTTGTGATTAGAAAATATGTGGCATCTTTCCCCATATAAATAATGTCTTTAGAGTTTCAGTTCTAAGAATACTGCTTCTAACTACAGATCATACGTAGGGTAATTATTTTTGTGAGGTTTTATTTGGCATGTTGCATAAGCTATGACCTTTCCTTTTTGGATAAGGACACATCCTAACCCATTTAGAAAGGCATCAGTATAAACTGTGTACTCAACACCAGGCTCTGGTTGTGTTAATACCGGAGCTTTAGTCAGGACTTATTTCAATTCCTAGAAGCTCTGTTGACATTCATCACTCTATACAAACTTTTCCTTCTTTCTCAACAACTTGGCAAGAGGTGATACTATTATCAAGAAACCCTTCACAAACCTCTTGTAGTATCCAACCAACCCCAGGAAGCTATGGACTTCAGAAACACTCTTGGGTAAGTTTCGTTCTAGAATTGCCTTTACTTTAGCAAGGTTTACCTTAATACCATTCGCTAAGATAACATGTCCCAGGAAGTGCACCTCTTTCAGCAAGAACTCACATTTGCTGGACTTTGCATATAACTGATGTTCAAACAAGGTACTCAACACAATTCTTAAATGCTTCTCATGATCCCTTTCATTCCTGGAATAAACCAGCATATCATCAATAAAGACTACAACAAATTGATCCAAATATGGCTGGAACATCCTATTCATGAAGTCCATGAATACTATCAGCACATTCGTCAACCCAAACGGCATCACCAAAAACTCATAGTGACTATATTTGATTGGAAGGCTATCTTTGACACATAATCATCCTTGATTTTTATTTGGTAATATCCTGACCTTAAATTGATCTTGGAGAAAATTGAATCCCCACTTAACCGATCAAACAAGTCTTCGATCTTGGGTAGAACGTACTTATTCTTTATCGTGACCTTGTTCAACTGACGTTAATCTAGACACAAGCGCATAGATCTATCCTTCTTCTAGGCCTGATAAAACCCTTATTCTACAAGTCTTGTGTAACATCCCAAAATAGGGCCTAGGAGTTTTAGGGGTATTTTAAGAATTTGAGCCCTAGAGTGTTTAGAATTTTGCGACATGGTTTATCGGTAATGTTTTCGACCATGGTTTTTAAAAAATCAAATCAATTTTTGAAAATGAGTTTTAATGACCTTTAGTTTTAGAAAAAGAGCTGATTTGTAACAAGATCAAATTTGTGAGCATTTATGTTGTAGTTTTACCAAATTTTAAAATGCAACCTAGAACCCCCCATTTGCAGCTTATTTTTCACGATAGTTTTCTCCTTTCTTGCTAGTGTTGCCGTCCCTTGGTTTCACAAACTCAAATAACTCAATTTTGATTTCGAATCATAATCCTCTTAATTTCCATAATTCCCCAAGTATTAAACCTTCACAAATCTTCAAGAAAACATTCAAAATTTCATAGATTTCATCATCTTCTTTGCGTGTGAGTTTTTTGAGTTTTCAATAGAAGTCTTTTTTCTTCCATCAAAGGTAACCAATCGTCTGCCTATTAGTCTACCCATTAGTTTTTAATGTTATTAGGTCTTTGAAACTGGATTTTTAATCTTTAAATTGCATGTTTCGATTAGAAGCCAAAAATGGAGTCATTAATGGGTAAATTTTAGAGTTTCGAGTAAAATGTTATTTCAAAGTGTTAATAAATAGATTTTGACATGATTAAGAGGTTTCTAAACTTGTTTTGAAGTTTTATTAAAGATTTCTTGGGTTTTAATGAATTTTTGGAAAAATAGCCATAAACATGTCGAAAAAGTCGAAACTATGAACTGAGTATTTTAGTGTAGTTTAAAGGTTGGGAATTAGTTGTAGATGAATTATAAGATGAACAGAATTGGTTTTAGGTGAAAAGACTGAGTATAAACTGAGATATTTGAATGTAAACATTGTTATGTTAAAGATGGCTACATGAGAGCATAGTTTTAGGCTTATGCTTTTGATTGCTTGTGGTGAGTTCTTAGCTGATTTTTGAATGTATTGTTGTGTGAATTGTTGTGTTGAAGTTCTGGATTAGCTAGGACCAAGTACGAGCTAGGAAAGGCTAGTTTGAGCTTTCGACATTTCGACGAAAGCATAGTGGTAAGTGTTTAGATTAACTGCTTGTGGACACAATTCAATGCGTTATTTATGAATTTAGTGATAGCCTAAACCCTACTCTAAATTTCGAGTGTAAGCTTTCTTATACCCATGTTTATCTTGTGAGATATGTGCTTGAGTTATTGTTGAATTATGAACCAAAATGAGATGCTATATATGTGTTATATGTTCATGATTACTGTTGTGAAAGAGTATATGTGTAAGCATGTCATACATGCTAAGTGACAGTGATAATTTTGTGCAAACAAAACAAATGTGCAGTGAAAGTAATAAAAAATCAGTAAGTAATATGTGTATTTGAATATGGATATTTTGGCCTTGTGATACTTGAGACCATTGGATATAATTGGAATGCCATAGGATTATGAGTACTCACCTATATGTCATATGTGATTTGGGCGTTGAGGCCCTGGGAAATGTTTTAGAGAGATAAGGGAATGCGAGCTAAGCTACATTAAATAGGACATGTTTGGTGTGATTGGAGAGTGTTAGCTTAATGCTTCACTTACAAGAAACAGGTTTGACTCTATGAGTCTATGTCGTGTGTTAGAGATCTGTGTATCCGATAAGTGGTGATAGTGCCCACTTTTACATTTCATAACTCAAGTGCCAAATTATCTCAAATTATCTATTACTGTGATTGTGTGTATTATGACATTTACATGAATATGCATGTATTGACTCTGTAAATAAACTGTCAAAAATGCATGTGAAGTAAAATATGTCAACTAAGTTCAGGTTTCTATAATTATTCTATATATATGTTTCACTAATGCTTGATGAACTATTTGCATGATAGTTGTTCTAGGCATTCACTAAGCTTGTTAAGCTCACCCACTCCTTTTAAACCATTGCAAATTAGTAGCGTTTCAGTGTGAACGGTGTGCTTTTGAGGGGTAATTCAAGCAAGTCTTTATGTTATTTCATAAGTGTTTATTATCTATTCATTTATGTTTTGAGAACAAGGTAATGTGGTAGAATCTTATTGATATTTGCCTTGATGTTTTGGATGCTTCCATAGACTATTTGTTCCTAAGTTTATGAGATTCATTTCATATGATGTTGATTATTTCTTGACTTACTTTCGATGTTTGAGACTATTGTTATGGGCATTTTGATGTTTATTTGAAGATAATATGTGTCGCGTAAGAATGTGTAATGTGAATGTGCAAGTATACATGTTGAATCAAGTAATAAAGTGATGAGTGAGTATAATCTCCACAGGGATCGGAATTATTAAAATAATTGGTTATGCTATTACTATGAATTTTGACTAATTAAATTGTGTAAAAGAAATAGATGACAAATTGATAAAGAGATTTAATGAATGGATTAATAAAATCAATTATGAATGAAAATATACTAGGGTAATTGAAATGTTGTGGCAATTCTCAAAGAATAAGTGGGGAAGATTTGTACTGTTGAATGATAAATGTTGGAATTACTCAGATTTTATTTTTATATCATAATAATGTCATGGCAAAATTTTGACCATTCTACTGCTTAGGGATTCACTCTGCAGTTTGCTTCTTTTGAGAGCCAGACTTTTAAGCTATCATTCTGTGTTTTTGTATGTCTACCGAACTCAAGAATGATATCCAGGTTGTTCTTCCTTTCCCCGTACAGATCGCAATTCTATGTCTAGAGTGCTACAAATATTCTTTCGAATACTCGCCTATATCAACCGATAATAATCCAATCTATTTAATATTTTCAGAATTAAATCAGATCTAACAACGTACCATACAATCATCTATGTTTAGAGCTTGCTTGCATGCATGCATTTAAAATAATCACAAATTGAATGAAACAATAATCTACTCAAAATTAGACCATGGACATTAAATATAGTAAAAATTCACACAAATAATTCTAACCCAATGAGATTTAGCTCATGGATTGGACATTCAAATCCAAAATAAAACCATTCAACATCATCATTCAAGTTACGAATCACAAAGTTCAAATAAGAAGATAAAGGAATAACTGCAAGAAGTTCTAGCTACTCTAGCTTTCACTTTAATACTAAGATTTGATGCAAAACCCAGGGTAGATTTCTCCTCCCCTTCATTGCGTCTATGATATTTCTCCTTTGTAAGCTGCTACCTTCTCCTCTCTTTTCTCTGAAATTTTTCACGAGAATTTGATGTAGAGAGAAAAACTACTCTCCAATTCTTCTCTATCTAAAAAACCTCAATTCTACCCTACTTAGACGGCAAAACCATGTAAATTAGGTCATAGAGATGTTACTTTGACCCAGTTAAAAATGATGTTACATGATGCACAAGTCTGATTATTTCATGGGTCACAAAACCATTCAAATAAGGGGAAGACAAGCCCAATTCGACACAAGCATATTGGGTACCCAAAAATTAGTTTTGGAATATTTATTGGAGGTCACTATAGTTGAAATTAAATGAGAAAATATCCCATGAAGTTTTCCCTTGAAACTATCCAACCCTTGCTTGATTCTAGCATGATTTCATGCTTGAATCAAACAACCATCATCCACCCTTTTCCACAATGTGTGGTCGGCCAAGTAAAGGAGTAAATGGGGAGATATTTTTCACTATTTTTAGTAAACTCTCCCACCAACCTCAAGTATAAATACCCACTCCCATATTACATATCTCTCATCCCTTACTCAATCCCTCATCTCTCATTTCATATCATTCTTGCATTCTCTCATTTCCTCTTTTCATTCCTGCGCATAGCATCCCATATTTCTTTCTTTTCTTAGTTAGAAAAACCTTGATAAGATCATCTATTGGCTGGCGACCTTGCGGATCCATTAGCAAAGAAGCAATACAAGGATAAGAGGAAAACATCTTCAATCAAAGTTCGTGAGACTGCTGATTCAATAGAGTTTATTCTTTCTTACTTTGATTTTAATCATGTTTGCAATGTGCTTTGCTATCTTGTCATAAAAAATGGTAGCTTAAATCTTTTTAGCTAGGATTATAGCATTAATTCAATGAAGTTTGTTTAAATTGTGTTTATAGTGTTTGTGCCTTAGTCAATCATGTTTTCAATTAAACTCAAGTATGTATTTCATTCATACGTGATTGAATGTATTAGAATTAGCTGAGTGATCCTAGCTAGACGACGGCTAATGGACACAATAGTTGAAAAGTGTATGCTTAATTTAGATCTTAACTCGACTAAATCAAAGTTTCATAATAACTTTAACGAGCTCTATTATCTTGCATAGTTTTTAGGTTTATGTGATTAAATTGTTTCTAACCTAACCCGTCCTTATTACTTCACATGATTTTGAAGAAACCCCTAGTTTAATATGATTAGTAAAATGCATGTTTTACTAAGTAAAAGATTCCAAAAAGGCTTCATTTGGTTTCAAAACTCATGAAAGATCAAGTTGCCATGGAGTATTTTCCAAAAACTATTAAGAATGAGAAAAATGAATTAAGTTGAATGATGTAATTATCCTAGCCTATTCATACCTTGTAATATTGGAGAATCTTACTATGGTAAAGCTCTGTGCGACTTAGGAACAAGCATCAACTTGATGCCCAAATCTATTTTCAAGCTATTAAGAATAAGTGAAGTAAGACCCACAATTGTGACACTGCAATTGGTGGATCAATCTTTAGCATACCCAGAAGGAAACATCAAGGATGTTTTGGTAAGAGTAGATAAGTTTATTTTTCCTGTTGATTTCATTGTTTTAGATTTTGAAACAGATAATGAAGTGTCGATCATCCTGGGACGACCTTTCCTAGCCACAGGAAAAACATTAATAGACGTAGAAAAAGACGAACTCACCGTGAGAGTTCAAGATGATTAGGTAATGTTTAATGTTCTTAAAGCGATGAAATTTCTTGATCTGAAGGAAGAATGTTCAACGATGGAAGAGTTGGAAACTTTAGTTTCTATGGAATGGGAGAATAACTTTGAAGAAGACCCCTTAGAGAAAACTTTAGGGTCTGAGCCACTGGAAGATGAAAAAGGTAATGGAAATATGGCTTTGATGGAAGTCAATTCGAGGAACTTTGTTCAACTAGCATGGTTTGAACCATTAGAGTTGAAAGTTTGGGAATTTACACAACCAAAGTTATTTAGGTAACAGTTCTACTTTGCCTATGATTATTTTAGTAGAACTGATAGAACACCAAGAGGAGCAACTGATTGAAGTCTTAAAGAAATTTAAGAGGGTAATCGGCTGGACCATAGTTGATATTTGAGGAATAAGCCTTTCCTTTTGTATCCACAAGATTATCCTAGAGAAGGGTGAAAGAGCTAGAATTGATGGGAAAAAGAGACTCAACCCTATCATGAAAGAGGTAGTACGAAAGGAAGTGACCAAATGGTTAGATACGAGAATTATCTACCCCATCTCAGATAGTTCATGGGTAAGTTTGGTACAATATGAACCAAAGAAAGATAGAATCACAATTTTTGAGAATGAACGTAATGAGTTATTCCTGATGAGAACTGTCACAGGTTGGAGAATCTGTATAGACTATAGAAAATTAAACAAAGCTACTCGGAAAAACCATTTCTCGTTGTCTTTTATGGATTAGGTGTTAGATCGATTGGCAGGTAACGAATTTTATTGTTCCTTAGATGGATATTCGGGATATAACTAAATATTTGTAGCCCCAGAAGATCAACATAAAATGACTTTTATTTGCCTTTATGGTACATTTTCTTTTAGGTGAATTCCTTTTGGTTTATGTAATACACCTGCCACATTTCAGCGATGCATTATGGTAATATTTACTGATATGGTAGAAAATTTGGTTGAGGTTTTCATGGATGATTTTTCTATTTTTGGTAATACTTACGATGTCTATTTGAGTAATTTGGCTAAGGTGCTGAAAAGATGCGAGGAGACAAATTTTATCATTAACTGGGAGAAATGTCATTTTATGGTTAATGAGGGAATTTTCTTAGGACACAAAATTTCCAAAAACGGGATTCAAGTTGACAAAGTGAATGTGGATGTAATTGAAAATTTACCACCTCTAGTCAGTGTTAAAGGAGTTTGAAGTTTCGCAGGCCAAGCCAATTTTTACCTAAGGTTTATTAAAGATTTTTCAAAAATTCCAAGCCTTTGTGCATGCTTTTAGAGAAAGACATCATTTTTTAGTTTAATAAAGCATGCTTGGAAGCTTTTGAAGAATTAAAAAGTCAGTTAACCTCAGCCCCAATAATTGTTACACCTGATTGGAACTCACCTTTTGAGTTGATGTGTGACACATGTAATTTTACTGTTGGAGCTGTGATGGGTCAAAGAAGAAACAAAGTGTTTCATCCTATCTACTACTATGCAAGCAGAACTTTGATAGGAGCTTAACTTAATTACACAGTAACTGAAAATGTACTCCTTTCTATAGTTTTTGCTTTTGACAAGTTCCATTCTTATCTCATAGGTACTAAAGTCACAATTTTTACTAACCATACGGTCATTAAATACTTACTCACAAAGAAAGATGCTACACCAAGGCTAATTCGATGGATATTTTTACTCTAAGAATTTGACCTTGAGATCCAAGATAGAAAGGGTGTTGAAAATCAGGTAGCCGATCGTCTATCAAGGTTGGAACAAAACAAGGTAACTCATTCACTTGTTCCAATTAATGATTTTTTTCCAGATGAGCATATCTTCGAGGTAAGCTGAATTCATGAAATACATTGGTTTTTTGATTATGTGAATTATTTAGCATATGGAATAATACCTCGAGAAATGACATACCAAAAAAGAAAAAAATTCCTTCACGATAGTCGGTATTATTTCTGAGAGGATCCATTTTTGTTTAGACAATGTGCAGATAACATAATCAAAAAGTGCGTAGCCAGAGGTGAAATTGATGAAATCTTGTACCACTGCCATTCATCTCTGAGTGGGGGACATTTTGGTGGTTTCTGCATTGTAGCGAAGATTTTGCAAGCATGATTCTTTTGACCTACAGTGTTCAAGGATACGTATGCATATGTGAGAAATTTTGACAGATGCCAAAGGATCGAAAACATATCAAGGAGAAACGAGATGACTTTGACAAACATTTTAGAGGTAAACTTATTTGATGTATGGGGCATTGATTTTTTAGGCCCATTTCCTTCTTCTTATGGTAACATGTATATCTTAGCAGCTGTGGATTACATATCCAAGTGGGTTGAAGCTGAGGCATACCAAACGAATGATGCTAAGGTTGTCGTGTGATTCTAACATGAGCGTGTATTTACACGGTTTGGGACTCCTAAAGCTATAATTAGCAATGAATGATCTTTTTGTAAATAAATGGCTTAAGTGGTTGCTTGACAATTACAGTGTGAAACACAAGATTGCCACTACCTGTCATCCATAGTCAAATGGGTAAGTTGAACGGGTTAATTGTGAGATCAAAGGAATCCTTGAGAAGGTGGTGCGACCTAATAGAAAAGATTGGTCTCGAAGGCTCAATGATGCTCTATGAGCCTATTGAACTACTTTTAAGACTTCGTTAGGAATGACTCCTTATCGGTTAGTCTTCGGAAAGGTGTGTTATTTGTCGCTTGAGTTGGAAAATAAAGCTCACTGGGATTTGAAACAATTAAATTTGGATCTTAAGCAAGCTGGTGAGAGAAGAATGTTACAACTTGATGAGCTTGAGGAGTTGAGGTTATTTTCATACAAGAATGCCAAGATGTACAAAGAAAATATTAAGAGATGGCATGACAGTCGTATACAACCTCGTGAATTCAAAGATGGTCAGAAAGTGTTGTTGTTTAATTCAAGGCTTAGGTTATTTTCGGGAAAGCCCAAATCTCGATGGAAATGACCTTATACCATTCACAGAGTTTATCCATATGGAGCTGTAGAATTGTACAAAAAAATAGAGGTATATTTAAAGTTAATGGTCAACGTCTCAAACACTATTGGGATGGTGAAATTGAGCGAATTGAAACCTCGTTCAATTTAATAGACCCTTAATTTTTCATATTTTTGTTTTTAATAAATGGTGTACTTTGAAATTATTTTCTTGAATTAATACATTAAATTAAATGAAACTTAAGCGGGACCATTTGTGACCCCTCCAACTTTTCCTGGGATATTAATTTAATGTAATCTTTTGAGAATAAATTTTTTAAGTAAGCCAAAAGAAATTTTTAATTTTATTTATTTATTTATGCTTAATAAAATGGTCAATTTGGCCCAAGTACTAATCAATTTATTTTTTCTAGTTCATTTTAATTTTTCTGTACAACAACTAATTGCAATTTGGGCTTAAGGCCCAGAATAGTGAAAAGGATGAAATTACCCATCATTTCTATCCAAAGGGTTTCCTAAAATCCTAATTATACTGCCACTTTTCCTGCCCTCCTTACCTTGCCGCCCAAGCATCTCTTGTAGTTAAATTTTTACTACAAGTTTATCCTAATCTACTACTTATAAACCCCACTCTACTATCATATTCCTTACACCATTCAAAGAAATTAGCTCAAACCCTAGCCACTTATTTCTTTCTTCTTGCTGTTGGCCTCAAATCCCGAAGAATCCTTATATAATCTCCATTTTGTCTCATTATAATAGTGAATTAGCTGTTGACCCAAACACCCCAAATCATCTATAAAGGCGAAGAGCGATTGTACATACGGTTTGCATCAATATAGTGCAAGGAATCTAACTAGTTTGGATTCATAAAATAGTTATAATTTCAACGATTGGTTTGAACTCATAAGTGGGTGTTTGGGGGCTGGTTTAATGAAAAATTGATTGAATTTACACTGAATTTTGGTAATGGTTCGTTTAAGGAATTATTAAGGAAAATTGGAAGATTCACTAGTGTGTTGCAAGGAAGTGAAAAAGAAGGTGTAGGTCCTAAACTCATAATTTTTTTTGAAAATGTTAAATATCATGTTATATATGATAATTTAGCTTCCTGATTGGATTGTCTTAATAGCCAAATTATTGATTTTGTGAGTGGCCGAACCAAGTATGTTTCGAGCCTTAAAAGATTGACAAGTTTGCAAAATTGCTAATTTGCAAAATAAGGTGTGGGTCCTGTGTTTGAATCTTGGAGTGGGAATTAATTTTGCTCGTGCGTCCAGGAGAGTTTGAGATGGACTAAAAATCTGAGTAGTGGATTTAGTGAGGAGTTTGATGGAGAGAAATAAGGGATTGGGGTGGTTATCAAATATTTTGTTCATCTTTTTTTTCTTTTTTTTACTTTCCCAAAATCCCTCCACCCTCTTGCCATTTTTCTCTTCATTCCTGCCGAATTTCTACTCTCTTTCACCCTTTATTTTCTTGATTTTTCTTTTCCCACCCTGCTTCGTGTCGCTCCACGTTTGTCTCTAATCTTTCGGTAAGTTTTAGATAAGTGATTTGTCTCCGTTTGTTAAATTTCTTCTGAAGTGTTTTGCTATTCCAATTAGGGGAGGATTGAAGGGCTCATAATCACCAATCGGAGTCTTAGTTTGTGTGGGAATTATTGTTCATCAGTTGAAGGTAATGTTTAGTCGCTTATGGGTTAAAACCTCGATACGAGTTCAATATAGGATCGCGTCATGTGAGATTAAATTAGTTTTATTTGTTGAATTATAGGCTTTGGAGTGCTCGGGGACTATTTTAGCATCAAGCGAAAGCAGGTGTGTACCCGAAACATAGAAAATGAGATTCGGAGAAAAGCTAAAATTGCTTGCTGTTTGGATAGCAGTAGTAGGCTAACTTTGAAAAATCACCATAAATTGTGGAAATCGAATTAGAGGATGAAAAAAAATGGAATTAAAGCTTATTGAGTCTATTTTCTCATAGAAGAAACAGTATAAGTAATGAATTGTAAATCATGAGATATAATAAGTTTTGTGAGATAAGGTTAGAATGAATTTGGGTTTCCCTATTTTGGATTTGGAAAATCATCAAAAATTGGATAAAAATAATTAGGGGTTAAAATTTACATGTTTAAATTATTAATAAGTCTATTTTCAATATAAACAAATGGTAACATCATCCAAATTTTGTACTAAGAGATAATTAATTTTTAGCAAAGAAAGGTCGAAGCTGTCAGACAATAGAACAGGGGTAAGATTGAAGATTTTACTGTACTTATTGGCTAAACCAAAAATTCTAAAAATTTTATGGTAGAAAGGTATTTGAGTCTAGTTTCAAATACATCAAACGACCTTAATTTGGAATTTTGTAGCTCAAGATATAAATAATTTAGTAACAGTGACTTAAGTAGACAACTTTGAAGGAACATATAAGTAAATAGTGAAAACATATATGAATATTTAGCTAGCATGGGTTACATTAAAAATGAACCATGCGGCCAAGGCCAGTTTGGGCCGAGTGGGCCACACAGGTATATGGGCCCACACGGGCAAACCACATGGGCGTGTGAAACTATATTCACTGAATTGATTGCTATGGTTGCACGAGTCACCCAAGTCGACTTTGAACCTACTGTAGGGTCGGTAAGCATCACTTAGACCCCTAATTGTACGAACTGACTGTTTGATTTATATATGTGTTGAGCATGATGATAGTATGTTTGTATATTGAACTGGTTATATGTACTGATATCTTGAGATTGCATGTCATAACTTGTATGTTGCATTGCATGGGGTTGGGTTAATTATATGGGGGCTGTTATTTGGAGGAAGTGTACTGAAAGGCTATTAAGCCTAACATACTGGTAGCTCAGCTGCAAATTACTGTTTTGTGCGCATTCGGTACTACCTAGAGCGTAGGGATGGGTGGGTTGATTTGATCCCCACATAGAGTGTAGGGTTGGACTGAGATGGTGTGTAGAGGTAGGTTGGGTAGGACTTTGTTACTGAATACTGCATGACTGCTACTGATACTGTGATGGGCTAAGGCCTTACTGCAATTTGATACTGTACTGAGATGGGCTAAGGCCCAAACTGTTACTGATACTGAAAAGGGCTCAAGCCCAAGACTGCTTTAACTGTGCACTGTGATTTAGTATTGTTGTTTTCTGTGGGATTACACACTGAGTTTTCGTAAAATCACCCCTTTTGTTTAAATGTGCATAGGTAATCCCCAGATCTAGATGGACCGGTGTGGCGGAGGACTCGACGGTGACCACAGTTTTGGACTTTTATGGTTTTTAACCCATATTTACGATAATTGGTTTTATTTCTATTCTATTTTCACTAACTAAATTTTTGGGTTGTAATTGGATTTTTAGACTTCAGTTTTGGGTTTTAATTATCTTTACCTTATGGATTACAACTGCTAGTAGTAGGAAACCTTGGTTTTCAAAAGAAACAAATGTTTTCCTAAACACATGATTGTTTAATCTATTTTAAAACTTTCCGCAAACAAATAACATTTTGAAACTATCGATTACATGAGCAACCCAATTTTGGAACTAATAAGATATTAAGATACAGAATTCAATGGAAATGGTTTTAACGTGACGACATGGTTTTCAAACACTCTATCATGTGACATCGCTAGATTCGGCCATAATGTCTGGGCCAAGTTTGGGGTGTTATAGAAAGATTGGAACACTGTTTCCATTTACTGAAAGTATGTGATTATTGAGGACATGCTGAGCATGTCAAATGAAACCCCTATGTTAGATAGACAAATTATTATGCTCCGCGAAGTGCATTTTTTTGCAAAAAAAGTTAGATTTTCCATGCTATTAGTTCCTTACACAATATTATTATATGTTTCTAAGGAAAGATGTTAAGTTTACTTTAGCAAAGTAGGTCTACGTGTCTCTGCCGTTGTGTACCCTAAAGCCTGTGAAGTGAGTTTGCAAGTTTGGGTTGTCTTAAATTGTTCATATTTTACTCACATGTATATATGTGTATCCTTAACTTATTATGTATGAGAAACCCTTAACTATATGCAAGTTGGTAAATACAATTTTGTTGTAAGTGCTTACATGACATTCCGCTGCACAATAATAACTCTAGCACATAACATTTTATGTTATAATCTGTGGGTGTGTTGGAGGTTAGGTTGGGAATTAATGGAGAGCCATTTAGGTGCCTAATGTGGCATTCCATAGCTCAGGTTTGGATATCGAACTGGGTATGGGGTGTTACATTATGTTATCTGAGCTAGAGAAAAGGTTACAACACCTGACATTATACCTGATAGAAATGAATTGTGTTGAGACATCAGAATGGTGAATTGGTTAATGTTGATATAGACAGACTTTATTGTTTCTCAATATCGTATTAATGATATTTTCTCGAGTACTGATAAAAAAAGGTTGTAAATCGTATTTTACTATATTTTAGATGCTAAAGTATCGAGAACAAATATGGAACAAGTTATGGCAATTAACTAATGCACTAATGTATTTCCCGAAGGATTGATAGGTTTACCACCAGAATGATAAAAGTCAAAATTGTTATTGAAGTGACACCCAGAACTACTCTAATCTTGATTGCACCATATAGAATAGTATAGACAGAATTGAAAAAATTGAAAGTATATTACAATAATTATCAGGTAAGGAATTTATTCAATCGAGCATGTCATCTTGGAGTGTGTCAATGTTATTTGTGAAAAAGAAAGACAAAACTATGTGTAACAGCTCGTTTTTAGTGAAATTGAAATAGTAGTTTTAGGACCACAAATCCAACATAAAAATATTTATTTTATTATTATTTTAATGTTTACGGTATGTTAGCAGTATTGTATAAAAATTTCGTTCAGAAATTTTGTCGTTTGCATGCTTAATTTGGTGAAAAGGACTAAATCGTAAAAGGTTCAAAAGTAGAGTTCTAGTATCTAAAGGTATCAAATAGCTATGAGACTCTAAAGTTAAAGGACTTAAATGGTAATTAGACCATTCATATAGTTAGTGAACATTCATGGATTGGTTTTATTGAAATTATTAATGTTTTTAAAGGTTATTTTGGTAATTAGGTAATTAAGGTTAAAATTAATAAAAAATCTATTTTGTTTCATTCATATTCTTCCCTACTGATTTTGAAGGCTAAGAACACCATTTTAGGGATCAAAATATTTGGCCAACTCTTTAGCTTGCATGTAAGTGATTTTGATCTTGTTTTTAATGATTTCTATATTTTTGAAGTCGCTGTAACTTAATCTAGCTAGCTCGGGGACTAATTTATAAAATTTTTAAATGATTAGGGTTTTAACATGAACATGTTTGTATTATTCTTTGAGTTTAATGATAGATTATGAGTCCTTGTTGATAAATAAACAAGTTTTGTAAAGTGAGTTTTGGTAAAAATGTCAATTAGGGATTTATTTGTAAAAATAGTAAAAGTACATGGTGAAATTTTGAAATAGTAAATTGTATGAGTTGATATGTGATCATAATAAATTTGGGTAGCATGGATTAGGGATGAAATTGCATAAATTTCCATTTACGAGCTTAAAGACTAAATTGTAAAAAAGTTAAAATAATAGGAGCAAAAATTTAAATATGTATAAGTATGAATTTTGGATTAAATTGAATAGTGTGGGTATTAAATAGATTGAATTTTCTTATTTATATCAACATAGACCTCGTACGGATTTAGATCAAGGTAAAACTAAAGCTTCAGATTAGTCGACTCTGTTTCTATGCCTTAATCGTCGAGGTAAGTTCATATGATTAAATACCGCTTTAATGTTATTATAAATGATATGTTAATATGTTAAATGCGATGTAAATTGAATGGTGAAAATCCAACGATGCCATGATGTCTATCGAGCCACGTTTGAACCTTAGGAATTCGTAGGATACAAATGACATGTCATTAGAGTTTTCATGTTTCGGGTGCTGGTCTTGAATGTCCTACCAATGGCTGAGGTCCTATATTTGTTGTGGATACTCCAGAGCTCGTGTGAGCAACGTCGTGTAGCTTACATTCTGTCCCACAACTCGTATGAGCAAGCCCATTTCATAGCTCGTGTGAGCAATGACGTAAAGGAAATAAAAGGTAAGGGTTATATGTTTAGCAGACTTCGTGTAAGCTATCCTACGTATCCGAAGATATTCTAAGCGATTCAGGCATGAAAAGGAAAGAAATTGTAAGTGTTCAAAATAAACCATGACATGTATGAAAAGTAAAGTAATGGTAAGTTTTATGGGAAGTATACTATGTTAAGAAAATTGAAGATTTCAAATGAATTATGTTCATGTATAACAGCTTACCTATGTTAAATTAATGTAAATCATGTTTGAATATGCTAACATGTGTTGTTGGTGGTGCTTAGGCTTGTGCCAAGCTTGTGGTTCGATTTTATAGTTCTTATTCTTAATGTTTATTAATGAAACGGTAAGTTATGTTTTATGTTTTATGAACTTACTAAGCATTTTGTGCTTATGTAGTTTTCTTTCCTATGATTTATAGATAATTGGAAGCTTCTTTGGTTGGGAAGCTCGTCGGAGACCTATCACACTATCCACGATTATATCGGTATATTTTGATGTTTTGGTCTAGGTTATAATGGCATGTATAGGTGAACTTTTGTTTAATGTTTAGTTGATGTTGTGGCATGTAAATGTTTCTTTGAACTTGTGGTACTTATGGTACTTTAAAGCCTTGATGATTGGTGTTGATATGACTAAGTTGATGTATGTTTTGAATGACCAATTTGGTATGTGATGATGAAGTTTGATCTGTGTCAATTGTGGTATGTTTTGGTATGGAAATAGGTTAGTTGTGAATGGTTGATGAATGGTTAAGTATGCACATGTTTAGATATGTTTGATGTTTGATTATTGAGGTGCCTTATTGGCATATTGGTTGGATGTATTTTGGATCTTTGAATGGTTCTTTTATGCAAGTCTTGAGCATGTTTTAAAGATAAGATCATGTGTGCAAATGTACTTAGGTATATGCTTGAGATGGGTGAATGAAATGGCTTGTTTTTGGCCTATTTCTTATCCACACGGCCTAAGGCATGAGCGTGTGTCTCAGTCGTGTGTCTCATTTAGGTTTTTAGAGTTGTACTTCAAAAATTACATGGCCTAGCACACGGTCTGGCACACGGGCTTGGCCATGTGACCTAAGGCAGAGAGTTACACAGGCTAGGACACGGTCGTGTGTCCTTATTTTGATTGTTACACGGCTTGAGACACGGGCATGTGTCTCAGCAGTCTGAGTCACACGACCGTGTGACCGCTTTTGTATGAAATTTTCTATCTTGTTCCTTAATGTTTTAAATGTTTCTGTTTTAGTCCTGAATTATTTCTAAAGTGTTTCTAATGCCTCGAGGACACGAATAAAGGACAATATTCTTGTGTTTGAATGAATTAGGCTATGATTTATGAAATGTTTGGAAATGAATGTGTTTAAGTTATGCTTTTACGGTAATGCTCTGTAACACTATTTTGGTGACATATACGGGTTAAAAGTGTTACATTTAGTGGTATCAGAGCTATAGTTTAGTTGATTGTCGGACTGAATGTAACGAGTACGAGTCTCGAAATACATGTCATTATATTGTAAACGGAAAAATATATAGGATTTTTCCTATGTAATTTATCATCTTTTTACTTAGATTCGTTGTTAAAACTAAGTAATTGTTTAATAAATTAATGAAATATGTGAAAATATGAAATTAAGACATAGAAATTATTAAAATGTGATTTTATGCTTTATTATATAGTTTTCATGCAATAAATGGCTTATTTTATATTAATTTGAATATATTATATTTTAAGACATAAAGGGGTCATGCATGATTAAATTAAATAATAAAATATTAAATTATATTTAATAATTCATTTTAAAATATTTCATTAATAATTTGGGTTTTTAATTAATTAATTAAATTGGATAAATTTTATTCTTTGGTCATCTAACTTATTGATTTATTCTGGACAGGTCTGATAGCTTTGTTGGATTACAAAACCATCCAAATTAGAGACCAAGTCAACCCTAAAATTTGGCTGCACATGGCTGTCCATAAACCACTCTTTGGTTTAATTGCACAAGGTCCTTGAAGAGTTGAAGAAATAAGAGATTTACTTGAAGATTTACTTGAAGAGTTGCACTTGACCAAAACTTAAGGACAAATCAGCTCAACTTGCTCAATTTATGGTCGGCCACCCATGGAAGATGCTTCAAAAGATGAAAACTCCTATTTTTAGCAAACTATGCCCCTCTCCTCACCTATAAATACGACCTTCTCATTCCTTCATTCATGATCCCTTAAGCATCATTCTCTCTTTTCTCCAAATTCTCTTAGCCTTTTCCATTCCCACGCCTAGCATCATCTCTTCATAGAGATTTTAGCAATTAAGCCTCTTAAAGAACCCTTGGTTGGCCACCTTGGAGAGCCATCAGCAAAGGAGCAAAGGAAAGGAACGAAAGAGCCTCGTCAGTTAGAGTCTTGGGTGACAGCTACTCTGAATTGGGTTTAATCTTCATTTTCTTTAATTTAATATAAAGATGTTTGCTATGTGTTCTTCGTTCTTGTTTGTAACAATGTTAGCTTAATTTTATTGAAGCTAGGATGATTGCTTTGATTACATAATATTTATTTGATTCATGCTTATAATGTTTATGCCTCAATCGATCATGTTTTCAATTAAAATCAAGTCTGTATTTCATTCATACGTGATTGAAATGTACCTAAATTAGCTGAGCGATCCTGACCAGACGACGGCTAATGGACACATAATTGAAATGTGCATGCTCAATTTAGATCCTGACCAGATTAAATTGAAGGTTGCATAACAACTCTAACCAAGCTCTATTATCTGCGTAGTTTTTAGATTTGTGTGATTAAATTGTTTCAAACCTGACACGTCCCTGTTACCTCACACGAATGCTAAGAAACCCTTAGTAAATAAGGATCAGTAAAATGCATATTTACTAAGTAAAGGATTCCGAAAGGACCTAATGTGGTTTCCAAACTCATGAAAGATATAGTTGCCATGAAATGTTTTTCCGAATGTTATTAAGCATGTTGATAATAAATTGAGTTTGATTAAAGTAATTATCCTAGTTTATTTATGTTATAATTGTTGCAAATTGTGTTTAACTTTACTAAAATCTATTTCATTCATATAGTTTGCATACTTAGGATAATTTGCATTAGGGATTATTGCATTTAGTTTAATATATTTTAATCTATTTTAATCACCACTTCTCAACTATATTGTGTTTTTATTTTCTGAATTGTTAGTATAATTTTACAAATTAAGTGACTTAGCACAAATACGATCCCTGTGGAGACGATAACTCGATACTTACTTATTACTTAATAATGACTGTGTACATTTGCACAAACCTACCCGTTACATATATAACCTGTGATAGTGTGATAACTCCTGACTCGTTTTGGACTATGTTTTTATAAAGATAATGTCATCCAATTGAGCTGACCCCGTTGAAGTAGAGAGTAATGTGCAAGCCTCCATTCACGGGGCAGCGTCTAGCGGAAGTAGGCCTGTATCTGAGGGCCAAGGAGGAGAGACTAAAGAAGCCTTCTTCCAAATGATGAATGAATGGTGTACCAAATTCGTATGAACGAACCCAATGGCTCAACGAACTCCACCCCACCTGTTCCCCAACCAGTCCCCGTAGTTCCCCAAGGTTTGCGAGTTAGCAAGCCTCCAGTTGATAAAGCCCGTAAGTATTTGATGAATTGTCATGTACACCGGTGGAATGTTTGAAATGACCTATTTCTTTATTGAAAGATTCAGCCTATCAATGGTGGAATACTCTAGATTAATTTGTGCCGAGAGATTGGATTGGTTGGGAGTTTTTCCAGAATGAGTTTCGAAAGAAATGTGTGAGTTAAAGGTTTCTTGATAAGAAACGTAAAGAATTTCTTGAACTGAAATAGGGCCAGAAGTCTGTATCTGAGTATGAGAGGAAATTTGTACAACTTAGCAAATATGCCGGAGAATGTGTAACAACAGAAGCTACAATGTGTTCTTGATTTGAAGGCGGACTAAACAAAGATATGAAGCTGCTTATTAAGATTCTTAAGCTAAAATAATTCGTGGCGTTAGTTGGCAGAGCACAGAAACCTGAAGAGCTTAGAAAAGAAAAGAGAAAATTTGACTTTGAGGCTCGTGATTCAGGAAAATGACATTTGGGAAAGTCATACTCGTCACCATCAAAGAAATTAAAATAATATCATAACTATTCATCAACTTCATTGGGATATTCTGGGAAAGACCGAGGTAAACAGCATGCAAGTTCAAAACCTCAGGCTACGTCAGTAGCGAGTGTGGCCAGTGTCAAGAACAACAAGCCAGAATGTCAGCAATGTAATAGACGACACTTTGGTGAATGTAGATTGAAAGACGAGTCATGTTTTAAATGTGGTTCGTATGAACATTATCGCAAAGATTGTCTGGAAAGTTCAGAGAAAGAAAAGGGTTAGACTACTCGACCAAGTAATACAACTGCGAGAGGGAGACCACCTCGAAACACTGGAAATGCGGGTAATAGCTATAGTGGGATAAAAGAATCTACTGTAAGATCTGAGGCATGAGCACCAGCTAGAGCTTACGTGATCCATGCACGAGAGGAAGCTTCAGTGCCAGATGTTATCACAGGTACATTTTTTAGCTTTGATACTGATGTTACTACTCTGATTGATTCGGGGTCAACACATTTGTATGTATGCATGAATTTAGTGTCAAGTAAGAAATTACTTGTTGAGTCCACTGAATTTGTGGTTAAAGTAATGAACCCCATAGGTCAGTATGTGTTAGTTGATAAGGTTTGTAAAAGCTTCAGATTGAATCAGATAGACTGGATAATATGTCTAATGTTATTTCGGCTATGATAGTACAAAAATGTGTTAGAAAAGGGTGTGATACGTATCTTGCTTACATATTTGATTCTAGAGTTTCGGAGTTGAAGCTAGAATCATTTCCAATAGTATTTGAATATCCAAATGTGTTTTCAGAGGAATTACCCAGGTTATTATCGATCCGAGAGGTCGAGTATGCTATTGAGTTAGTGCCAGGAAAATCTCTGATATCGATAGCTCCTCATAGGATGGCACCTAAAGAGTTGAAAGAGTTGAAAGCACAGTTGCCAGAGTTGACAGATAGGGGTTTTCCACGACCCATTTTTTCTCCTTGAGGCGCACCTAATCTATTTGTTAAGAAAAAGGACAGATCAATGCAACTAAGTATTGACTATCGATAGCTCAACAAATTTATGATCTAGAAGAAGTATCCATTGCCACGTATTGACAATCAATTTGATCAATTGAAAGGTGCGATAGTATTTTCAAAGGTTGATCTTTATTCTGGTTATTATCGGTTGTGAGTTAAAGACTCAGATGTGCCAAAAATCACGTTCAGAACCAAGTACGGATATTATGAATTCCTTGTGATGTCGTTTGGTTTGACTAACACACCTGCAGTGTTTATGGATTTGATAACATAATCTTTAGATTGTATTTAGATAGATTCATTATGGTATTCATCGATGATATTTTACTTTATTCATGGGATGAGACAGAGCATGTCGAGTATTTAAGAATTGTTTTGCAAACTTTGCGCGAAAAGAAATTATTTGCTAAGTTTAGCAAATGTGAATTTTGGCTTTGGGAAGTCGGTTTTCTGAGACATGTTGTATCGGCAGATGGCATTAGAGTTGATCCGAGAAAATTTTCAACTGTTATTGATTCGAAGCCTCCGAGAAATGTATCTGAGGTTAGAAGTTTTCTGGGTCTAGCCGAATATTACAAAAGATTCGTCAAGGGACTCTAGATGATTACTACACCATTGACGAGACTCTTGCAAAAAGATGTTAAGTTTGAATGGTCTGAGAAATGTTAGCAAAGCTTCAATTAGTTGAAAGCATTGTTAACCGAGGCACCGGTGTTAGTTCAACCTGAGTCGGGTAAAGAATTTGTGATTTATAATGATGCATTGTTGAATAGATTAGGCTATGTTTTAATGCAAGAGGGCAAAGTGATAGCGTATGCTTCTAGATAGTTAAAGTCACATGAAAAGAATTATCTGACACATGATTTAGAGCTTGTAGCGATTTTATTTGCTTTGAATATTTGGCGACACCATTTGTACAAAGAAAAGTGTCATATCTTCATAGATCATAAAAGCCTAAAGTACCTAATGTCATAGAAAGATTTGACTTTGAGACAGCACAGATGGCTCGAATTATTAAAAGACTATGATTTGATTATTGATTATCATCCGAGAAAGGCTAATGCTGTTGTTGATGCTTTGAGTAGAAAATCTTTATTTGTTTTGAGAGCGTTAAACACGCGATTAATGTTGACTGATGACGGTTCGATTTTAGCTGAGTTGAAAGCTAGACCAACGTTTTTGCAATAGATTTGTGAAGCTCAAAAATATGATGATATGTTGACAGCTAAACAGTAACAGATTAAGAAGACTCCTGATTCAGACTTTCATATTGGGTCCAAAGATGGTTTGTATTTTAAAGGCAAAATTTGCATTCTGAGAAATTCTGATCTCATTCGAAAGATTTTACAGGAAGCTCATAATAGTAGCTTGTCTGTTCATCCTGGTAGCAATAAAATGTAAAGTGACTTGAGTTCGTATCAAGATGTTTTGTAACCTTCCAAACTCAGCCTAGACGTTATGGCTAGATTGAGAAGGCTACATTAGCCACCGAAATGGCTAAGCTAACTTGTGTTACTTTTGAACACTTTAAATAAACTCATTTTAGAGAAAACCATAGTTGTACTTTGAGTTAGCTTAAAAGCATTCATTCATTAGGTCATGTATGCTTAGGATTCATTTTATTATTGATTGTGTTGTTTTAGAAAAACCGTTTGTTTGTCGCTCTTCTTAAAAAAACAAACTCGATGTTAAACTAATGCAACAGAAAAACCATTTTTCAAGTCATTTTGGAAACTTAGTTGCCTTATCAAATTATTTTTCAGAAACGGTTCCTTTGCAATGCAGCGGAAATTAGGGAACAATATCAAATTTTACCTAAGCCCGATATCATGCATTATCCGGTTATTATGCTTGAGTAGTCCATACATGGAAAAATCCCCAAAAGAAAAGTTACCAAGCCATAGACTAGAAGTCATTAAAAATTACAAATTGAAACCAATAGAGACTGATTAATACTTATTAAAAATAATAATTTGAGGTCCGAGGTGATTCTCCGAATGCTGAGTTCGATTCTAATTTCGAGGTTTACCTGTAAAGTTAAATACTATTGGGGGTGAGCTTATGAAAATCTCAGTGCGAGTCGAAAAATTATTTAAACAAACACAAATATCAAATACAGTGAAACAGATTAGCTTTAATAGAAGAAAACATAACCATCATAGGAATTTCATCTTATTACAAAGTCATTATCAATATCGATGTCAAACGGTGTATGAGCATTGGTCATCATTCATTCGAGTAATCAATCATTAATTTCGATACCATTCAATACAACAAAATACAGTACGTAGCATAAATCAATAACATTTTAATATGGCGTGCACATGACGCAATGCAAAAAGGTTCCTACCCATACCATCTGCTACACACCACGAGTTCCCCAGAACCCGTCATCCAAACTCCAGAACATTATAGGTTTAAGCCCGTTGTGGTTAAAACCACCAATAATAACATGCAGAAAATTCTGCCAGTAAAAATGCAGACAAGCTGCCAATAAAAATGCAATAAATTGCCATTCCCCTCGATACTCCAAGTGCAATGCACTAACTAGGGATAATGTAGATTTAATATGCCACCGGTACTCCACGGAACTCCTCCGTCAACCACAAAATCCAAACCCAATGCATATGCAATATGTCACACAATCTCATACATAATCATATCTCAATACTTTTCACATTCATTTGGCATGCTCAGCATGTCCACAATAATCACATGCTTTCAGTAAATAGAACCATTGTGTTGGTATCAATCAATATCATTCAATTTCACATACTTTACGGATTTTCATTGTGCATAAACAGCACCATTTTCAATACACAATATAACAAATATCTCATGCGTTTAAATCATACATCAACTTAGTATCTCAACACATTATATCATTCAGTCAAACATTCTCTTATCTCATAACTCAAATATGCAATTGCAAACTCAATGAAACATCCATACTATCAAGCTAGCAATTTTACCAACATGTCAATCTTTTAAGGCTCGAAACATACCTGGTTTGGTAACTCACAAAATCAATAATTTGGCTATTAAGACAATCCAATTAGCAAGATAATTTATCATATATAACATGATTTTTAATATTTTCAAACAATTTTATGAGTTTAGGACTCACACCTTATTTTTCGCTTCCTCGCAGCACAGTAGCAAATCTTTCAATTTTCCTTAATAATTCCATAAATGAACCTAAACAAAAATTAAGTATAAATTCAATAAATTTACCATTAAACCAGCCCCCAAACACCCACTTATTATTTCAAACCAATCGTTGAAATTATAACTATTTTATGAATCTAAACTAATTAGATTCCTTACACTGTATCAATGCAAATCATACGTACAATCGTTCTTTTCCTTTACGGATGATTTGGGGCGTTTGGGTCAACACCTAATTCAATAATATACTGGAAAATATGTAACTAATTAATGATTAAATTCCTTCATTTAATCAATTCACAACATTTACCAAACAACTATGTCGAAATAACAAACTAGTTACCCTTAATTGCACTTACGCTTCACGATTTGTGGGATCCAAATGGCCAATCAATCAAGAAATTTCTTATATAATTTAAATGGGTTTAAAATCTGATTATGAGGGTTCAAGAACTCAAATTACTACTGAAAAAATATATTCAAGAACCAAGAAACAAAACAGCCCCCCTTTCTTGCACATAGGCGCACGCACCACCACCCATGGTGGCCAAAATTGGGGCTGAATTTGAAATGGTTTGAGATCTTATTAAATTCTGTAAAAAAACCTTTGAAATAATTTAAAATCCCCAAAATTCTAGATCTAGAAATTTATGTTTTTAATGGACAAGATTAATTAAGAAATTGAAGAGAGAAGAGACCCTACCCATGCTAGTCGAGAGAAACAGCAATGACACTTTCTTGGCAATGGTCAGGATCAATCTTGGAGTTCAACATTTTAGATTTGGGGATGATTTAGATGAGAATAAATGGAAACAAAATATTAAAGGAGATGGTGCAAAATCTTGATGCAAAAAGAAGAAGAAAGAGATGGTAAAATGGGAGGTGTATACGACGACAACAATGGGAGAAAGAAAGAAAATTGAAGAGAAAAGAGGAGAGAAAGAGGGTGAATGGTTGGGGTAGGGAAAATTTGAATTAAAGGATGAAAAATACAATAAAAATTTGTATTTATACTTAGGGTTCAAGGGTATGGATGGCACACATATTAAAAAAATAATGGATTTTGCAAAATTTAATTATTTCGCAAAGGAAAGGATTCGAACTTGGGACCTCATTTAATTTCCATGCTTTCTCATATTTATTTTAACCATTAGGGTTTTTCCTCATTCTTGAAATAATTTTACAATATTTATTTTTTTAAAAAGGCATGTCACATACTACGGTTTAAGGTAAAATTTTCAAAATAATAAAAATCATGCAAGAGAAAGAATTTGAACTTGGGTTTCAAGAAACTTTTCACTCACACTTAACAAACAAACCAATACCTTATTTATTTCCTAAAAATGCATAGATAACCTCCAAAATTAAGGCATGGAAACTCTCTCTCGATTCACAAACCTGATTCTACTAACCCCCTGATTTTTGGGATGTTACATGTTTAGTGTGTTAGCAAGTTAAAGCTGAACATTAGGTACCTTCTGGTTTGTTGCTACCAGTGATGATTTCAAAATGGAAACGAGAGCGTGTTACGATGGATTTTGTATCGGGAATGCCTTTATCTTCGAGAAAGAAAGATGTTGTTTGGTTCATTGTTGATCGTTTGACGAAATTCGCGTATTTCATTCCAGTGCATATAGATTATTCACTAAAGAGACTAGCGGAGTTATATGTTGTTGAGATTGTTAGATTGCACGGGGTGCCAGTTTCTATTAGTTTTTATAGACATTCGTGGTTTACATCACGATTCTGGAGCAAGTTACATGAAGCTTTAGGTACTCATTTCCATTTTAGTTCTGCGTTCCATCCTCAGACTGATGGTCAGTCCGAGCAAATTATTTAGATACTTGAATATATGCTTCAATGTTGTGTTTTAGAGTTTGAAGGTAACTGGGAAATATTTCTACCGTTGGTTGAATTTGTGTACAACAAATGTTATCAATTGAGCATAAAGATGGCACTATATGAAGCATTGTATGGTTGAAAGTGTTGAATTCCATTATACTGGACTGAGCTTTGTGAGAAAAATCTTCATGGGGTTGATTTGATACGAGAAACCGAAGAAAAGGTTAAAGTAATTCGAGACACTTTGAAAGCAGCTTCAGATCGACAGAAATCTTATGCGGATTTAAAAAGAAAAGACATTGAATTTTAGGTCAACGACAGAGTGTTCTTGAAAGTATCACCCTAGAAGAGAGTTCTACGGTACGGTTGTAAAGGAAAGCTTAGCCCGTGGTTTATTGGATTGTATGAGATTACTGAAAGAATCGAGCCAATAGCTTACAGATTAGCTTTGACATTAGAGTTACGACGGTATCGATCAGACCCTTCGCATGTGATTTCACCAGTTGACATTAAGATTCAGCCTAATATGACGTAAAGTGAAGAACCGATCATAATTCTAGCTCGAGAGATTAAAGAATTGAAAAATAAAAGCATAGCTTTAGTGAGAGTTCTCTGGAAATGACACGGTATAGAATAGGCTACTTGGGAACCAGAAGAAGCTATAAAAGTGCAATACCCGAACCTCTTTTCTGGTAAGATTTCCAGGGGTGAAAATTCCTTTAGGGAGAGAGTTGTAACAGCCCGTTTTTAGTGAAATTGGAACAGTGGTTTCAGGACAACAAATTATTTTATTATTTTATTATTTTAATGTTTACAGTATGCTAGCAGTGTCGTATAAAAAATTTTTTGAGAAATATTGTCGTTTGCATGTTTAATTTGCTGAAAATGACTAAATCGTAAAATGTGCAAAAGTAGAGTTCTAATATCTAAAGATATCAAATAGCTATGAGACTCTAATGTTAAAGGACTTAAATGGTAATTAGACCATTCATATAGTTAGTGGACATTCATGAATTGATTTTATTGAAATTATTAAAGTTTTTAAAGGTTATTTTGGTAATTAGGTAATTAAGATTAAAATTAATAAAATAAAATCTCTTTTGTTTCATTCATATTCTTCCCTATCGATTTTGAAGGCTAGGAACACCGCTTTAAGGTTCAAAATATTCGGCCAACTCTCTAGCTTGCATGTAAGTGATTTTGATCCCATTCTTAACGATTTCTATGTTTTTGAAGTTGTTGTAGCTTAATCTAGCTAGCCTAGGGACTAATTTGAAAAATTGTTAAAGGATTAAGGTTTTTCCATGAGCATGTTTTCATGATTCTTGAAGTTTAATGATAGATTATGAGTCCTTGTTGATAAATAAACAAGTTTTATAAAGTGAGTTTTGAAGAAAATGTTAATTAGGGATTTATTTGCAAAAATAGTAAAAGTACAAGATGAAATTGTGAAATAATGAATTGTATGAGTTGTTATGTGATCATAATAAATTCTTCTAGCATGGTTTAGGGATGAAATTACATAAATTTCCATTTACGAGCTTAAGGACTAAATTATAAAGAAGTTAAAATAATAGGGGTCTTCCTAAGTCCCTTTCCCTTTCCAGTTACCACCATTTCCATTAAAAATCATTTCCATACGCCAACTAGCATGATTAATTTCATGCTCAACTAATTCCATTTTAGCTTTGGCTCGGTTATCATTCTGACAATACAATCGTGAGATATGAACTCGCACTAAAAACTTTTGAATACGGTATTCATTATCTCTTCGATATATGGGGTAATACAAATTTGCCCTTTAAAGTCAATTCAGTTTCAATTCAAAAAGCGCGCGTTGGGTTGGAGTTCTTCGGCATACATTTAGGAAGTCAAGTCAGTCGTGTTGTATTCGAATTCTCGCGAACAAATTGGCGGTTGGGTCATTCTTGATCGCTATAACCAACTTATCGCTTGGAAGGGAAAATCCATTTTTCAAGGATCGGTTCAAGTTTGAAGTGTACCGAGGCTGAGGCTAAGTTTAAATATATTTAATTTACCGATTTACTTTAATTCACTTAATTTCATTTTACAAACATAATTTTGTTTTTATTTTATTTTATTTTATTTTATTTTATTTTATTTTATTTCTGTTTATTTCATTTTATTTCTATTTATTTTATTCTCTTTATCAACTGTGAGCGATACAAGAAGTTGTCTGCAAGTTGCCTACAACAAGGCCTACCTGAACAATCTCTTCTTCAGTATTTCTATGAGGGGTTACTCCCAATGGAAATGAAGATGATAGATGCTGCTAGTGGAGGGGAACTTGTAAATATGATGTCTCAGAGAGGAAGAGAGTTAATTTGACCATGGCTGTGAATTGTCAACAATTTCGACTAGCTACAGAACCTACGAGACGGGTTCATGGGTTAAGTACTCTATTTTTAGAAGATAAAATTGCTAAGCTCATTAATTTTGCTCAAAATTTGCTTACAGATAAAACAAGCCCAACACAGTTGTGTGGAATTTCTGCTATGCCAAATCACCTAACAGACTCATGTCCTATTTTACACGAAGGTTCAACAGAACAAGTGAATGTTGTTAGAAACTTTCTAGGGCCACCCCAAAGACGTTATGATCCACATTCAAATATTTATAATGTGGGGAGAACGGACCAACCAAATCTAAGTTATGGATCGAATCAATGTTACAATCAACCATATCAGCCAATGTCACCTCTGCCATAATAGTATCGACCCCCAAAGTCACCTCTTGAAACCATAGTAGAGAGGTTAGTTGTTAGCACTGAAAAGTTCCAACAAAAGGCTGAAACGCACTTCAAAGAAATAGATCAGAAAATAAGTAAACTTGCGCTTACGATGAGCCATTTAGAGACCCAAGGGAAATTTTCATCTCAAACTGAACCAAACCCACAACAAAATGTAAGTGCTATGTACTTAAAAAGTGGAACGATTTTGCAGCCAGTACCTGGCATGAGTTGTGATCATGACACTGAATAGGAAGAAACTTGAACCAGTAGCTCCCACGGAGTCAGCACCAGTGAAACCATTCGTGGTACCACCCCTATTCCCTGGAAGACTCACTCAATGTAAAAGGGAACGACAAGAAAAAGAGATCATTGAGACATTTTGAAAGGTAGAAATAAATAGTCCCTTACTCGATACAGTCAAAAAAGTTCTACGCTACGCAAAATTCTTGAAAGAATTGTGCACTGGCAAAAATAAACTCCAAGGAAACGAGTGGGTAAATGTGGAAGAAAATGTCTTTGCGGTATTACAAAGGAAAATCCCACCTAAGTGTAAGGACCAAGGTATGTTCTCTATATCTTGCCAAATAGGTAATGTTGGCATAAAAAAGTCATGTGTGAGTTAGGTGCCTCTATTAACGTAATGCTTTTTATCCATTTTTAAATTGTTAAACATGGATCCTTTGAAAGAAATAGGGGTGATTATTCAATTGGCAAATAAGTTATGTGTGTATCTAGAAGGGGTGTTGGAAGATGTCCTCGTCAAGGTAAATGAGCTAATTTTTCCTGTAGGCTTTTACATCATCGACATGAAGGACGAAAATTCAAAAAATTCTTCTGATATTCTACTTAGGAGACCATTTTTAAGCACTAGATGTACGAAGATCGATGTTCAAAATGGAACACTTACTATGGAGTTCGACGGTGAAGTGGTAAAATTTAATGTTTATGAGGCGATGGGTCAACCCAGTACAATATCGAATGTCTCTAGTAGCGGTATTATTGAACCACTAACAAAGTTACATTTTGAATATCATGAAAAGGATAAATTACAAATGTGTTTTGCAAGAGTGTAGATCTCGATGTTATGGAAAAACAAGAAAAATTATCAACAACCAAAGAACAAATACGTGAAGCTGTCATTCATATGGAGGTCCCAAAATTGGAGCTCAGATGGTTACCGGAACATATAAGGATTCTGATAAAGGAAAAGGCAAACCTGAACGGAGAAGCTCAAAGACGTCTCAATCCATCAATGATAGAGGAATTCGAAAAATGCTTCAAGGTCAATAGAAAAAGGTTGAAACCTTTCTACGAGAAATTCCAAGTGCACACATTGGAAGAATTAATTCTCAAGGAACCAAACAAATAAAACTCAGGTCATCGAGCTAACGACATTAAACAAAAGTGCCTTTCAGTAGGCAACCCATATTTATTTTAATTTATTTAATTTCAAATTAAGTTTAATTTATGTTGAAAATAAAAATAAAAACAATAAGATTATGTTTAGTCTATTTTAATGTGTTGTTTTCCATGAACGATGGTGGAGGTTGTCTCATTTCATCCAAAAATAAATCAGAATTATATTTCCTTTGTGGTATGGGCACGCCTTGTCAAATTTCAGTGCTGCCATTTGTTGAAACATGCACCTAGGACCAAACCAACCTGAACTGCCCAAACCACCCTCCACCAAATTAATCGAGGAGTCCACTTGACCCTTCTATTTATTATTGTTTTAAAATTGTACATTGAGGGCAATGTGGGCTAACTAGGGGGATCTTAGGACATGCCATGTTATTTCTTCTACGCATATGTTAATTTGTATACTAAAATTATTCCTTAATTCATTTCGAAAATGCACTTCCAATTCCTATGCTTAGTTTATTTAAATAATTGGGTGAATCATGAATAACTATTGCTTACTTTGACCAAAAAGTATTTTGTACAATTGAAAATATTATGGCTAAGTCAAAGTTTTGTAAAAATTGTTGGCTCTTTCATACTTGCCTAATAAAAGTACTCATTTAAATAAATAAATAAAATTTGTTAATGGCTTCGTTAAGAGTGAAGATTCGGAAATGTGATCAAATTGAGTAACCAGAATAAAGTACTTGGGTGGTCATCTTATTTCGCGTAAAAAGATTTGAGTGGAAAACTGAAACTTGTAACACTCCGCTAACCGAGTTGCCTTAAGAAAGGAGAAATAAATTGATTAGGGACATGTCAAATTGAGTAACCGGAGTGAGGTGCTTGGGTTGTCATCTCATTTCACGTAAAAAGATTTGACTAAGTCTCAAATTTGTTGAAAAAAAAAGAGAAAGAGAAAGAAAACATATATATATTGAGTATGATTGTCTCGCAAGTTTGATTAAGCCTAAATTTAGTGAAGTAGTTGAATTTTACATAATTTTCAAAATTTTATAAAAATACTTATTGATTGAACCTAGTAATTACTTATTTTTAATTTACCTAGTTGTTTGCATTACGTTTGGCTGTGGAAGGAGATTTGATTTCAAAAAATATTATCGAATGATTTTTGGTATAGAGTACACACATTACTTGAGGACAAGCATCAGAAAAGTAGGGGGAATTTGATAGCAAGTTAAATTTGTGCTTTTAATATATTTATTTCTTGCTAATTTTCAAACTAGATGCTACTAAGCTTGTGTTTTTCTTATCAGGGATGAAATTAGAGTCTCGAAATTCAAAATCAAACAAGATGGGCTAAATTGGAACGAAAAGCAGAAAAGAGGGCCAAATTAAAGAATTGAAGAATTAGTGGTTGACTGGTTAAAATCAAAATTTTTAAATTGTTAAAGTTTTATAAGTTGTTTAAATTTGATTTTTATTTTATATTTTTTAGGAGAAATCTTGCTAAATTTAGCATGAGAAATGTGTATAAATACTTAGTGTTGGTGGCCTTTGAGGGACACAATTTGGTTTGGGAATAAATTCATTCCTTTCTTTTCTTTTACGCATCAGTGCTAAAGTGCAGGCATTTTGCCCTTTTCTTTTTTCATTTCACTATTTTGGCTAAATTTCTTCCTAAGTCCCTTTCCATTTCCAGTTACCACCATTTCCATTAAAAATCATTTCTATGTGCCAACTAGCATGATTAATTTCATGCTCAACTAGTTCCCTTTTAGCATTGGCCCGATTATCGCTCCAACAATACAATCATGAGATATGAACTAACACTAAAAACTTTTCAACACGATATTCGCTATCTCTCCGATATATTGGATAGTACAAATTCGTCCTTAAAAGTCAATTTAGTTTAAATTCAAAAGCGCGCATTGGGTTGGGGTTGTTTGGCGTACAGTTGGGAAGTCGAGTTGACGATGCTATATTCAAACTCCCACGAACAAATTGGCGTGTTCAGGTCAAAAAAGCCAGTTGGATTCTGTCAAGGTAGACAGTGATTGAATTTAAACGACCCACGCGATTGAGGCCGTTGATTCGAGTTCGGTTCTTCAGAACGCAAGGTTGTCAGGGTCTTGAATTGTGAACGCATGTTTTGCAATTAGATAATCAGTAAGGGTTGGTTTGCAGGTCGTGCCAGATTCAACTACGACAGGAAGAATTTGCGGTTAGGACATTTTTTATCACTATAACCAACTTAGCGCTTGGAAAGGAAAATCCATTTTTTAAGGATCGGTTCAAGTTCGGAGTGTACCGAGGCTGAGGCTAAGCTTAAATATATTTAATTTACCAATTTAATTTAATTCACTTAATTTCATTTTACAAACATAATTTTGTTTTTATTTTATTATATTATATATTTGTTTATTTTATTCTCTTTATCAACTAAAATTCCCCCCTTTTTGTTCATTTATATTATAGCTCCGCACATTCAAGTTGAGGGCACGACAGCTACCTAGACTTAAAAATTTGGTCACCAAAAATAGGAAAATTAGGAATCACAATCTTTGTGGGATTGACCCTACTACTCTATACTACTATTAAGTATTATTTTGTCGTAGGAATTTATATTTGGTGATTTTGACGCCCATCAATGCTTTACATGCAAATCAGATTTATTTTCGAGTTAGCACAGTGGCATGTTTAACATGCGAATCAGAATCAGATTTATGGCATGCTTAACATGCGAATCATAGGCAGAACAATAGCATGCTTAACATGTGAATCATAAGCAGAATAATAACACGCTTAACATGCGAATCATAATCAGAATATTCACAATCACATGCAAATCAGAATATCAATGTAGCAATATCATCATTACAATACATGTATTATCCAAAATCGTCATATATCACATATCATGAATGTTAGAAATCACACATCAACATTTTTAACAGAAAAATCACACAATCGCATATTTCATCACAAATCTGATGCTTTGGAAATACTTACTTGAAATCTTCCTTTCACGGATTTTACAAATCCATACGAATACTTTTACATATTCGCCCAAATACACTTTTCAAAGATTTATTTTAACATTAATTAAATATTTTTCATATATAATTGTATCTTGATTAAATATAATATTAATTATTTTTATCAAAATAAATCCCCACACCTGACTTTACAAATCCAATCACAAGGATTCTGATTCCAACTTCTTACGGAAAAGTTCGATTCTGAGCCTCTATGGTTAAACCGTTCACACATATTAGAATGGTTACTTAAATAAATAACCCTTTCATCTTATATTATGGTGGAATACTTACGTAATAATGTAGGAAAAAAGGCTCAACACTTCCCACAAAATATTGATTAGAAAGGAGGATTTGTCACTAAACAGAGAATAACAAGATATAAGATTAAGTAGTTAGAAAACAGGATATGGGATAATCTTTTTATGAACAAAATCAAAATTGAGAGATTAAAGAAATCAATTATGAAAAAAGGAGGAGAAAAGAAGATAATCATGAATTTTCACGGCGATGCGGAGGCACAGCAACAGTGAAGGAGGGTGGTGGTGAGGTAGAGGTGCGGCAGTCATATATGGTGGTGGAGTGGTGGATAAATGAGAAGAAAAGGATGACTTAGGTGGTGAAATGAAAGAAAAAAGAGAGAAAATGGGAGGAGCAAGGTGGTGGACGGCAAAGAAAGGGGATGAGAGAAAAATAAAAAACATAAAAAGTGAAATGGATATGTCTAGGTGCATGGCTAGCCAAGGTAAGGTAAGGGAGGAAATTTGGTAGGTTGAGGGGACAAAGGCATGGAAAGGGGATCGTGGGAGTGAAAATGGGAGAAAAAAGGGAATGTTGACCTTATAATCAATGAAAGAATATTCCCAAGTATGGCATTATGTGGGTTGGACGGCAAGGATGTTCACACTAGCCTAAATTGTCAAAAATTTAATTAAAAAGGTGAGATTATAGGGGATTGCACTTGAGACCACTTGGAAAAAAATTCACACACTTAACCACTTGGTTATTTAATCCCTTGTGTCATGAACTAGTGCAGATAAATAAATAAAATATAGGGCGTTACAACTCAACCCCCTTAAAATAAATTTCGTCCTCAAAATTTACCTGGTCCAAACAAGTGGGGCTAGTGGCAACCCATCGATTACTCAGATTCCCAAGTGGCTTCACTAATACCATGATTTCGCTATAAAACTTTCACAAGAGGAATCTACTTTTTCTTCAATCTCTTGATCTCGCGGTCCAAAATCCGAATTGGTTCTTCCTCATATGAAAAATTAGGTCTCACCTTGACCTCATCAATCAGAATCACGTGAGATAGATTAGAATGGTATCTCATTAACATAGAAACATGGAAAATGTCATGAATGCGGTCCATTTTCAGAGGTAACTCTAATTGGTAACCCACTAGTCCAACCCTCTTAATAACTCTATAAGGTCCAATGAATCTCGAGCTCAACTTGCCCTTGCATCCAAACCTCAGTACTTTCTTCCATGGTGAAACCTTAAGGCGATAACCTTACCATCTTGCATCAAAACATAACCAAGATTGGTATGACACACATCACTGTACGCCACATAATCCTTCCCAAACTCTGGCTGAATCAGAACAGGCGCTTGAGTCAACACGGGCTTAAGCTTTTCAAATCTCTCTTACTACTCTACAGTCCATTTGAAATGGGCACTTTTCCTCAACAACTTGATCCATTAGAGCTGCAATTAAGGAAAATCCTTCCACAAACCTCCTATAATAGTTCGCCAATCCTAGGAAACTTCAAATCTTGCTGATGTTCTTTAGTTATTTCAAGTCCAAGATTCCTTCGATCTTCTTTGAGTCGACACGGATACCCTCAACTGATACCACATGTCCCAGAAACATCACCTCGTGGAGCAAGAACTTACACTTACCAAGTTTGGCATATAACTATTTCTCTCGAAGAATCTGCAGAACAACTCTTACATGTTCATCATGTTCCTCTTCAAACTTGGAATAAATCAAGATGTCATCGATGAAGACCACAACAAACTGATCAAGGTAGGGCTAAAAAATCGATCCATTAGGTCCATAAAGGCTACTGAGCATTCATGACACCGAAGGGCATCACGAGGAACTTGTAATAACCATACCAAGTACTGAAAGTGGTCCTAGGAACATTCGTCTCTTGCACTTTCAACTAATAGTATCCAGACCTTAAATCAATCTTAGAGAACACCTTAGCACTGCCAAACTGATTGAATAAAACATCAATCCTCAATAAAGGGTATCAATTTTTTACAGTCAACTTATTCAATTGTCGATAATCAATGCATAACCTCATAGATCCATCCTTCTTCTTTACAAACAGAACAAAACCTTCCCATGGTGACACACTTGGTCTAATGAATCCATGATCCAAAAGTTCTTGTAGTTGCGCCTTAAATTGTATTAGCTCTTTAGGTTCCATGCGGTATGGAGCAATAGACACCAAAGTTGTGCCTAGAAATAAATCAATGCCAAATTCAACCTCGCACTCCGAAGGTAACCCAGGTAACTCCTCTAGAAAGACATTGGGATAATCCCTCATTGTACGAATGTTCTCAATAAATTATTCACTGACACTCGTATCTAGAATGTAAGCCAGATATGTTTCGCATTCCTTCTGCACCAACTTTTTAGCCATTAGAGCAAAAATCACGTTACATAAGTAATCCTTACGCTCCCCAACCATCACTATTTCCTTTCTATCTCTATCGAAAGTCCTCAATATGACCCTATTTGTAGCACAATCCAAATTCACTTGGTGTTCTACCAGACAGTCCATTCCCAAAATGAGATCGAATTCACTGAAGGGTAATTCCATCAAGACTACTGGAAATACCTCTCCTTGAATCTCTAATGGGCACCGCTTATAAACTTTATTAACAAAAATAGATTGTCCTAAGGGACTAAGTACAGTCACATTACTAATATTATCCTCTACTTAAACTCTCAGTTTATCAACTATTAAGCATGAAACATAACAATGGGTTGATCCAATGTTAATAAAAGTATAATATGGTATAGAATTAACAATAAAGGTACCTGCTATGACGTCGATGGCGTCACAATTTTCTCTGTGTCTAACTGCATACACTAGTGCAAGCTGTCTAACATTAGCTCGATTAGCACCCTAACCTTGAGCTCTCTGCCTCTGTCCAACATTACCACCCTTATTCGGACCTTAACCTCTCTAAGGCTGCTATCCAACTCTCTAGTTCTAAACACGGTTCCAATCCAATGCTTGCATCTATTCACTCTGGAGCGAACAATCCTTGATTTTATGATCCAAAAATCCACATCTAAGGCATGCACCCAAGCTCCTCCAGCATTCACATGGATGTCTCTTGCCACAAGTAGCATAGTATTGGGCTCTCCCATCATCAGTAGCGGTAGCAACACTCTACCTAGGTCGGTTGTCTCGAGCTCTCTTATTAGGTCACAAAGCCTAAACAGTAGGACCATCATCTCTCTTTGTAGGAACTCTAGCTCTGTCCCTCTTTTCGAGTTCCAAACATTTCACTTCCTCCACTATCTTGGTTTTCTCCACTAATCTTTCTAAAATCCTTTCCTGATGAGGGGCCACTAGCACCACCAGTTCATATCGCATCCCATTCTCGAATCTGACACACCTATCTTACTCAGTCACAACCACCCCCTATGCGTAACGACTCAATTACAAAAATTTAGCTTCATACTCGACCACAGATCTGTCCCCTTATTTGTGCTCAATGAACTCCAGCCTATAGGCCTTGACATAATACTTACCCATATATTTGTTCTAGAAAGCCTCCAGAAAATACTCCTAGGTTAGTCTCTTAGTTTGGGTGCCCCTTACAAAGGCTTTCCACTAACGGTAAGCCTCATCCCTTAATAGCGATACTGTACCCTTCAATTTCTACTCTGGGGTACACTCCATGTCATCCAGAAGCCTTTTCGTAGCCTCTAACCAATATTCTACTATGGTTGGGGCAGTCCTAACAATGCTCCTAAATAATTCAACTCAGTTAGATCGGAGTCTCTCTACAATAGACCTGTGGTTTCTAGATCCACTTTGGGCCCCAGCAACATGCTGTAGCACCCTAAGAATGGCATACAACACAGCATCGTCAGTAGGCTCCTGATGATCCTCCTCAATAGTATACGTATTTTCAACCTGGTCAACTATTGGCACAAGTTCAGTCACGGGCTCAGGTGTGCGCACTCGCGATGCAGATGAATAAATTTGGGTTCCCAAACCCTGCTCTCCACGAGCTCTTGTACCCCTAGTACGAACGCCTTATGTACTCATCTTTTGTTATCAAATTCTTAAGTTTATGCAATTTTATCTGACAATTAGAAATGAGCTTTCATTATCAATTCAAAATGTTTTTAGTTCTAAATGTTTCATCACTATAGTATCAGTAACTATAGTTTTTAGAATCTAAAGTTTCATAGTATAGTTTTCAGATTTTTGAGTTTCATAATCTATAGTATTCTATAGTTTCACAACAACAATTCAATAAGCCAGAAGTACTTATTTGGGCCAGCTTCGGAATCTTAAATTTTTAGAAGAGAATCAAAACTTTGTTTAAAATAAGTTTTAACCAAGGCATGGATTTCCCCAAAATACCCTTTTTCACAAACAAGCATGCATTTTCAAAAATAAACCACAGTCTGAGTTTTTAAATTGGACTCTCATACCACTAAATGAAACCCCCTAAACTCGGCCTAGATATTATGGTTGAATCACGAAGATCACATTGACCAAGTTGTTGACGCAGAAAATCATTTTCACTATTTCCTCTTAATAATCGTCCTTAGTTTTAAAACTTCATTTAATTTCACTTAAAGCAAAGCCAAATATCGTCTTTAAATTTCCTCTTGAAAGATTTTATCGAAATCGTCTATCTTTAGAAAAACTCAAGTATTGATAGTTTTCAAAAAATATTATTTTCAAAGTAAACGTCGCAGCGAAAACTAACATAATAAAAGCTAGTTTTGTCATTTTGAAAACGTAGGTTTAATATATATATATATATATAAATCTTGTAAAATACTAGTTTATTTAGTAGGTAGCGTCAAGTTCTAAAATCAAGTATTGTATTTGAAAACACTCCTATTGAGTTGAATTTTAACATTATTGTGAAAAATCTATTGATTAATTATCATTTTCATAAACTCTCTTAAGTGATAGTTTAAAAACATAAGTCGTGCAAACAATCCAAAAACCATAAATCCAAAATAAAGTCCCAAGCCGAAGCCCACAATAATAAAACACATCTCAAAATATATTAAATACCAAATAATGTAGTTTTTCTAAAAATTACCGAGTGTACCTCCGTAAGTCGAGCCTATCCTATCCTCGATTATCATCTAAAAAGTCAAAACTAAAAGGGGTGACCTTAAAAAGCCCAGTGTAGGTTGCAATTCATGATAACAGAAATTAACATGTAATAACATTAGTTTAAGCAGATCATATTCATACAATATTCAGTTCACATAATCACATTTATCAGAATGCATAATGACGATGTAAATGCAACTTTTTTTTAAAATCAGTGCAAATATTTCATAAAACAGATCCTACCCATCTCCGCTACACACCATAATGAGTTTCCCAGAACTCGTCCATCCAATAACACACCAATATTATGGACAAGCCACCAGATAGTGTAGTCGAGTTGCTAGAAACTGGATATTGTGGTCGAGCCACCAGATAATTGCAGATATACTGCCAGGTACAAAATATTATGGTCAAGTCACCAGAAACTGCAGATATACTGCCAGATACTTCCTCCATACACATTATCCAAACTCATATATGTGATATGGCATACATAACAAATTTTACAGTAGGCATGCTTTACATGTAAATCAGATTTATTTTTGGTTTAACACAGCGGCATGCTTAACATGCAAATCAAAATCAGATTTATGGCATGCTTAGCATGTGAATCATAGGCAGAACAATAGCATGCTTAACATGCGGATCACAATTAGAATATTCATAATCACATGTGAATCAAAATTTCAATGCAGCAATATCATGTTTATAATACATGTATTATCCAAAATCACCATATATCACATATCATGAATGTTAGGAAATCACAGATCAACATTTTTAACCGAAAAATCACACAATTGCATATTTCATCACATATCTGAAGTTTTGGAACCAGTTACTTGAAATCTTCCTTTCACGGATTTTACTAATCCATATGAATACTTCTACGTATTTGCCCAAATATACTTTTCAAAGATTTATTTAAAAATTAATTAAATATTTCTCATGTATAATTTTATCTAGATTAAATATAATATTAATTAACTTTATCAATATAAATCTTCACACCTGACTTTGCAAATCCAATCGCAAGGATTCCAATTCCAACTTCCAACTGAAGAGTTTAATTCTCGAGCCTCTATGGTTAAACCATTCACATGTATTATAGTGGTTACTTAAATAAATAATCCTTTAATCTTATATTATGGTGGAACACTTACGTAATAATGGAGGAAAAAAGGCTCAACACTTCCCACGAAATATTGATTAAAGAGGAGGATTCGTCACTAAACAGAGAATAACATGATATAAGATTAAGTAGTTAGAAATTAGGATGTGGGATAATCTTTTTATGAACAAAAACCAGAATTGAGAGATTAAATAAACCAATTACGAAAAGAGGAGAAAAGAAGAAAATCGGGAACTTTCGGTGGTGGTTGGCAGTGGCGACATGACGGCAGTGCGACGACGTAGCGACGACGGAGGAGGGATGGTGGTGAGGTGGAGGTGCGACGGCCTTATGTGGTAGTGGTGGAGTGGAGGAGAAATGAGAAGAAAATGATGACTTAGGTGTTGAAATGGAAGGAAAAAGAGAGAAAAACGGAGGAGCAAGGTGATGGACAGCAAAGAGAGGGGAGGAGAGAAAAATGAAAAAAAATAAAAAGTGAAATGGATATATCTAGGTGCATGGCCGGCCAAGGTAAGGGAGGAAATTTGGTATGTTGGGGGGACAAAGGAAATTTGGTATCTTTTTTTTATGCAAGATGACCTTGCAATCAAGGAAAAAATCTTTCCAAGTATGGCAAGATGAGGGTTGGACGGCAAGGGTGTTCACACAAGCCTAAGTTGTCAAAATTTTAATTAAAAAGGTGAGATTATGGGGGTTTGAACTTGGGACCACTTGAAAAATTTTCACATACTTAACCACTAAGCTATTTAATCCCTTGTGTCATGAACTAGCACAAATAAGTAAATAAATTATAATGCGTGACAGTATTGAAAGTTTTGTACTTGCTCTGACAACGAATGTAGCATCCTGTAGCTTAGACCCAACAATTTGGTCGGGCAAGGTATATTTTAGGTAAGTTTAGTTTTGATCTTGGACCAATTAATAGTTATATATATTAATAGTTTTAAAATGTATTATTACATTATGTAACGTTATATCACATACCATAACAATAGTACATAATGTATTAATTATTGTTTATTATTGTTTATTATTATATTGGTTGAAATAGGCTTTAAGTCTCTGTACTCTTCGTATACTTGCAAGTTAGCCTTCCTTCTATTTTATATAATATAATATATAATATATTAATGGTTTATATATCGTTAATGATTAAATATAATTAGTTAATATATTAATAGTTTATATATACGCATTAAGGTCGGGTTAGGTAATCAGTTGATTCGATATTGTCAAATCAGTTTTGATTTTAAAATCCAAAACTGTTTAAACCAAATTTAGCAAATTTGTACCTATTAAATATAATATATATAATGAAACTCAAATCTAAGCCCAATTTAAACTTTATTTAAAATTTAATTTAAATAAAAATAAAGTCATTCAAATTAAAAATTAATATAAAGATAATAATATCAATAAAAATTTAACAATAATAAAAACATTAAATATTAATAAAAACTAAAAGTAGAACCTAAATTCGCAAATCATAAAATAAAAAAAACTAAAAGTAATACTTTAAATTCTCAAATCATTATAATTAAATTTATTAGTAATATTATTATTGCATAATGAATCATGTTTAATCATTTGAATAAGTATAACACTGGTTATCATATTATTAAATTAATGGTAAATATTTAATATACTAGTAGTATAATTTTTTTTTATTTCACAAGTAATATTAAAAAATTGACATGTTTAATTTTTTTAATATATATAATATTTTACTATACCCTTATAAGTAGGGGAGACCAAAACTCGATTTGATTCGGAAAAATAAAAAAAAATCGAATTTCAAGTTAATCGGATAGAGTTGTTCGAGTTTCGAGTTCTAGTCGAGTTGAATTTTACAATTCGAATAACTCAAATAATTTGAATAAGAGATTGGTGTAAATACCCCTTTGGCCTCTGTCAATTTTGAAAATGAGCAAATTGGTCTCTCCTAACAAAAATTACAAAATAATTCAAAATAATTTTTAAAATTCAAAATATTTATAAAAATTCTAAAATTTATATTTTTAAAATTTAAAAAATTTAAAAAACTAAAGCATATATAAAGAATGTTAAAATTTTAAAATTTTTCTAAAATAATAATTTTGGGACCTAAATAATTTAATTAGTGATTCAAGTTTATTATACTAAATTATTTTTTATTATTTTGCTTTGAAACAGTTTTCAAATATATATGATTTCAAATTTATGTGCTCTAATATGAAACTAGTTATACTTTAATAAGATTTTAATTTGAAATGTTTAATTTTTTTGATTTAACTCAAACGACTTTACTCGATTTGATTTGAAAAAAATTCAAATTAAGTTAGGATGATAAAATAGAACTGATCAACTCGATTAAATGGAAATTTTCACTCAATCCGATCAAACGTTAACCCCTACTTATAAGCCACTTGTCAACCCCTTACCCTGCTTGTGGGGTTTAAAAACTCCTTTCGCAGTGTGCTAAATATTTTCCTTTAAATTAATATATTATATCATTATATATTTTATATTATCATTAAATTTAAATTGTATAGATTTTAATAGTTAATTTATATGTTTTTTATATTAAAAATATTTTATAATTCAATTATTCTTCTTAAAAAATTTATTTCGCTTTATAAACATAAAAATTTATTATTAATTACTTTTGCTATTAATAAAGTTTTAATATAAATATGTAATGCGTATGAACACATTTTTATAAAATAAATAATTATCATTTATTTTTGTTCTTATTTTTATTTTAAGTAATATCATAAAATTATATTAATTATTAATGTCTATTATGATTGTTGAGTTATAAATTAGAATTTTTTTATCAGATTTATCTCGGGGTCAAGCTATATTAGTCTCGTACTCAGATTCTTACGGACTCAGGCATTCTCAAGCTCAAGCTTTTTCAAGCTTAGATTTTCTCTATCTTGAGCTTTTTCGAGCCCAAGTTTGTTATGAGCTCGAGCTTTCTCAAACTCAGATTGTTTAGACTCGGGCTTGTTTTGCCTGCTTGATAAAAACTTGTTATTTTTTTAGCACTAATACATGGATACATCAGCACAACAGGAATTCTATTGAGTGGGTGAATAGGTGGGGTTGTTAGTAAGCTTAAAAGAGAGTATAGGGGATAAGATCCAATGTTGTGTGAGGTAGGTTCATTGTAATGACGGCAAGAGGTCCTTAATAAAGTTTTGGGATCTAGGTAATTGTGTCGTACATGAATTGATGAGCTTGTTTCTACTGCCTTAACAGTCTTCAGGAGGATGTCAAGTCTATGCGTACGAAATTCTGAAGGGCTTATTCTTTCAATTAGGCGATGACGTTTAAAAAAGTTTGAAGGATGCTGAGAATCCAGAAGGGCTTGTTTCGAGTATTTTTTTTCAATAAGCTTATAGAGTTGGATGATAGAATAAACTAAAATTCAAAATATCATATAATTAACTCAACAAAACCATGAATTCAAAGTATAAATGTTATTACAGTATCTGTTTGTATTCCAGAATGTGGTAATTATAAATGCATTGACCGAAACAACATTTATTTTAAGCTAAATATAAAATTGTCAAGACCATTTGTAGATTCAGTTGTCTTTTGGAATGTCAAGGTTCTCAAATATTGGACTGTCAACTCCGACTCCCATTGCATTTAGGCCATTGTCTACATACACAACGGCCCCTGTGATAGCTGAAGACAACGGCGACGCCAGAAAGGCGGCAGCATTTCCCACTTCCTCTGTCCATTCATAAAATATAAATGGTATTTAAACATCGAAGCATAACAGTCAAAACTTGATCTATTTCCCTTGGAAATTATAGTATTAAAAAATTCAGTTTTAAATGTACTTTCTTGTTTAAGAGTGTTTGAATGGTGATTCTTCATTTTTGGTACCATGAAATGCAGATACAAGTTGTAGTAGTTTGCGAATTACCGGCTGACAGTTCTTTCTGTAGGGGTGCGTTAGCCAGGGAGTAATCGATCATCATGTCAATAAATCCAATTGCCTTTGCAGCTCTACTCCTCAACGGGCCTGATATATTTTTGGGTGCAAAATGTGAGACAATGTGATATATGTAGCACTATGTATTCTTAACAACGATAAAGCTGTGTTGTAGTACTCTACACAGACCAAATCACAAGTGAAAACAGTAATTGAAACCAGATATACCTTCAATAGACATTGTAAAAGCAACTTCAAACTTTCATTTATGTGATCTGATTTTTATGGCATATAAGCATTCTTTTCTAACATAAAAACCCTAGCTAGACAAATTGGAGGCTCAAAAGGTACTATTTGCACCCATGTTACTTGAAATTGAGTGAAATTGTTAGATGGGCAGTTCTCTATACCCATGTTCGAGAATGTCTTGGACAGATGTCAAACATGGATACATCAAGAAAAAATGAATAATTGGAGCAACGTAGTTCAGTACAAACTGAATGTGACTACCACTTGTTGATTTTCAAGAAAGCCTCGTTTTAACACTAGACTTTTCAGGCAATACAGAACCATGAGAATGACAACACGTTTTGAGCACTAGGACACTATCAGTGACCTTATAAGATTGTCATCTTTATGGGTAAATTTTGGCGGTAGCCAACAGAACTAAAGCTTTAGCTCTATGCCTCATGTCAGTGCCTAGACTTGTCGTATGAATAGCACACCGCTTTTAGCGTGGACAAAGGACATTCCAGCCCTATGGCTAAACAGGATATCAAGCTGTAAGATTGTCACATTGATGGGAAATTGCTTCCTCATTTACCTAAACTTGCACTTTTATCCTCATTTGTCTAAACTTAGCAATTTCGGTACACATTCCACCTGTAATTCTTTTCATAGTTCCACCACGCATGCATTTAGGCACAGCAGGCGAACTAATGGGATATAATTATCTCCGGAAATGTTTATTATAGAAAAATTTATCCTTTTTCGTGTGTCTGTTCCAGGGGGAAGAGGGATGATATTTTCTTATTAATAAATTACTGACCTGCAGAAATCGCGTTGACTCTGACTTTGTGTTTTCTTCCAGCTTCAAAAGCCAGTACCTGTATCAAGCAAACATTAAGTTACCAATAGTTGGACAAATTTGAAAGAGATGCTCCAAAATAATGCAAACAAGAGAGACAGAAACAGAAAGCATCCTCAGATAACACAAAAAGAATAAAGGAAAAACTCACACGAGTATCACTCTCCAAAGCAGCCTTTGCTGAACTCATGCCTCCACCATATCTGCCCATAGAATGACACAATCAAATATAAACAAAAAAATTTATAAGACTCGTGTCCTAAATAGGAAAAATAATATAAATGGCAAGATACCCTGGGATTATTCTTTCAGAAGCAATGTATGTTAGAGAAATAGAAGCACCTCCTGCAGCATCAATAAACTAGTCTAAGTTCAAGCAACAATTGCATGTTCATTTCCGTGGGTTGTTAAGAAGAAAAAATATGGTGGGATTGGACAAGAGACAACATACCTGGATTCATTATTGGAAGGAAATGCTTGAGTAGAGAAATATAGGAGTAACTTGATGCAGATAGGGCAGCAAGATATCCATTTCTTGATGTCTCTAAAAGAGGTTTGCTTACCTGCCGATGAATGTTCATAATAGATAAGCAACTTGATAATATTTGAGAAAAAAACAAATATTAATATGAACACCACACCTCTGGTCCATTTGCAAGGGAGTGAACAAGAATGTCAATGCTGCCAAAATCCTTTTTCACACATTCAACAAGCTCCTGTGAGACATTAATACAAAGTGGTCAGTCTTAACAATATGAAACACAAAGAAAGTCATTTTAATCACAGCACTGGAGAACTAATATGAACTTGATATGCCCCAATGGTTAAAGTTAAACACCCAAGTTCTTTTAACGCAAATATCTAGAATGCAAATATCTAGAATGCAAAGTTTGCAGCTTATCGAGCCCATAAAAATATTATTAGACTATGATTATGGCCAAGTAGGACACTCTGTTTTTGTGAAATGCAAATGATTTTTACACCTAATTAACAGGTGAAGCCATGGATCACTAAAAATACATGATCCATCCATTTTCTGGCAAATAAAAGATGACATTAGGAAAATGGTAAGCAACATAAATTTGACATTGTGGTTTATGATTTACACAGCTCTAAGCCTCTAGCTATTTAAGGGAAAAAAAACAATGCAGTTCATTAAAACATGCAAAAGGCATCTTAGATATCAAAAGTCGAGCATGCCATGCAGCTGAGATGGATATTGTAGTAACTCACAGGTGTTGAAACAATGAAAATATGTACCCAACTAAAAAGAATGATTTTATCTTCCCTATGAAATGTGAAGGCAAATTAAATAGTTACATATTATGAGGTTTGATTTGACAGAACAGTTTTTCACCTGAACTGTCCAGTTTGAAGACCCGGCGTAACGTTTGTTTGTTTTCACCTGAAGGAAACCAAAAATTAGGATATTACAAAAAAAAAATCAATATTTGCCTTCTTCTAGAACCATACGGAGAAAAAGGCTTACATCTACAGGTACATCCTCGGGAGAGTCATAAACAGCATCCATGGGATAAACTTTGGTGATCTCCATTAATGACCCATCTGGCAATCTGGAAAAGAAAATTCCAATCAGCATACCGTAAGAGAGAAATCGGCAAATACCAAAATCTACACAATCAACAGGAAAGAACATTTTTGTTCTTACACGCGTGATTCATCAAATTTCCCACGTCTTAGACTGCTCTCGAATATGTTGAGTGCCTGCACAAAGAAATGTTTGCAGTTGTAAGAAAAACTGTAAAAAAGTACAACTTTGACCTTAAAATAAAGATACATACAGGCACCCATGTTCCAACAAGAATTTCAGCTCCAGCAGCAGCAAGAGATTTTGCTATTGCCCAACCATATCCATTGTCATCAGCAACACCAGCTATAAATGCTCTTTTACCTGCAAACCGACACATCATATTAGATGTTCAACTGGTTTACGTCCATACTGCACAGACAAATTTCATGTCTTAAGAGCTTTTCAGTCATGTCAAGATTCAATGAACATGGTTAGCTGATACAACATCATCATGTATTCTAATTTGTATTCAACATTATTTGAATTAACGCATAGAAGTTATAAGAGAGGGGGAAATAAGGATAGGTTACCTCTCAAATCAATAGGAAGTCCAGACAAAGGCTTGTTGTCACTTGGTTCAGACATGGCTCTTGTAACAAACTTTTCAAACTTGACAGGCTTTGAAGTGATCCTATGGAGGAACGGCTGCCTTGACGAGATGTGAGAGGCACTTGCAAGCCCTGACCATGATGCCTCTTTATGCTGAGCGATGATGTTCACCATGGTCGAGACAACAATTTTACGAGAAGAAGAAATACAAGGTTTAATGTTGGTCATGTAAGGGTCAGGAGCTGCTGCCGTTCCCATATTTTCTTCTTTTATCTTATTTGAATCACCCAAAGTCAATACAGTTCTACAAGATCAAGTGGAACAGTTAAATAATCAAGTGAAACACAAGGCATTATGGTTAACAGAAAGGCAACATTTTTAAGCAATATCATTAGCAAGAGTGTTAACTTTATAAAATAAGAGACACCAACATCCCCTCTGTGGGAATGTAATAAGATGACAAGTTAAAAACTTTTTCTTAGTAAATAAATTGTCTCCAACACCCAAATCTCTGGTTTGGATTCTCATATAATGGCTTGGCCATTGTGTGGTGTAATGCTCTGACATGTAATAAATGGTTGGTTATTTTCATCAGATTTCTAAGGGACCAAATTAGAAGCAGAAGATTTCCATTAATGCTCAAATAAACATGTAAATGGAATGAAGGCATTAGTAAAGTTTGAATAACACTGAGCAAGAAATAACATGGAAAGATCTGAAAACTCACCGAAGCAAAGGAGGAGGAAGATTGGGTTATGAACGTGGGGATTGTACAGAAAGAGCAGTGAGGTGATGAGAATATAAAGAAAAGAGGAGGGGAGTGGGGTTATGTTTTGGGGGTTTCGATGAAACCGAAGTGGTTGATGGAGTTTTGGTTTCCAACAGTTGGGAAGCAACGACGGGATCTTTGGAAATGTCGACCTAAGTTTGGTTTTGGCTCCTACTCAAATTACTATTATGCCCTTCTTTCTCTTTTTGTTGGCTGTGAATAGATTGGACTCTTGACTCATTGATTTGACTTGCTGTCAAAAATAGCCTTATGGCCCGAATTATACTTTTTTAATATAATATTTGAATCTTTATTCATAAAAACAAGCCCAAAATAATAAACTGGGTTGTTAACAAAAAGTCAAATATCAAAACAGCCCAAAAAATAAAATTAGGATCCAGATTGCAAAACGGGGAAACTTTAGAGACATCTTCTATCCTAGTTGTTATCCATTAATCAACCCCTCTCCTGAAAAGCAACAAAAAAGGCATGGGAAACCAAAAAAAATCTCATCATTATGCTCCATTAACTTTAATCAGAAACAACAACCCTCTTCAATGCATCTCTCAATACTTGTATCTGTCTGTCCAGTCAAGTCTATCTTTATTCTCTCCTTCAACACTCCCGTCTCTTCACTCCTTCATGGCTTCCGTCCATCTTCGATCAGCATCCACCGCTCCATATGCATCAGATAAGTTGTCTCCCTCTTTTTGATTCATTCTGTAGCTATGATATGGGCAACCATGTTAGATTCTCTATGGGTAAATCGAAAGACACACGACCCAAAACCTAAACTTACACTATGTTTGGTTGGGTGTATTGGATTAGCCAATACACCCCTAATCCGTGGGCCCCACTTAAGCCCCTCTTAAGCAGGTGTTTGGTTCAATGTATTGCCTAATACACCCCTAATACGTTACGGCCCTAATCCCCAAAATTCTCTATTTTCTAATCCCTGGCTTCTCCTCAGTTTACATCCGTTTTAGTTTTCACGCCCTAATTTGCCCTCTATTTCCTGGGTTTGTCTCTCCTTTATCTCCTTCATTGCTTGCTTCGCCTTCGGCCAGTAGCCCCAATTTCTTGTCGAGCATGCCATAGAGAAAGGCAAGAAGAGAGTTGCTTCTGTTTTTCTTTCTTTGTTTTCTGTAACATACCGAAGTTTTAACCCAGAAGCCCCAAATTTCTTCTCCTTTCTTTCTTTGTTTTCTGTAACATACTGAAGTTTTAACCCAGAAGCCCCAAATTCTTCTCATTTCTTTCTTTGTTTTCTGTAACATATCGAAGTTTTAACCCAGAAGCCCCAAATTCTTCTCCTTTCTTTCTTTGTTTTCGGTAACAGACCCAGAAGTTTGCACCTAGTTTCAGGTATTTTTTCTTCATATAAACTATGATCATTTTCCTTGTATGCTAATAACTTAATATCATTCATTTACTGAGTTTTTTAGCTCTTTTGGTTTTATATTGCATCATTCATTTACTGAAGTATATAGGCTTTGTTGGTTCGTTCTAACAAGGAATTGGAAGTTGTTTCATTTTGGGTTTAAATTGTTAAAAGCATTAATTAATCAAAGGAAAAGAAGCGTTTTTAAAGGGGATTTGGGGTTGCATGTGTTCTTCTGTTGTTCTTATTGATTTGTTGTGTAAAAGAAAGCAGTTGGTGTTAATTGAAGTTATTTGCAATGCATTTGATTGGTTTTATTTTGCGAGCGACTGATTTTGTTGTCATCTGTCTGGTCATTTGGTTCCACACTTGGGCGACTTAAACTTTGCGAAATTTGTAAGTCGATAGCGTAGGCCTAGTCTAATTTTGGTTGACCCTAAAATAGATAACTCATTTCTTACATGCTACCTCTCATTGTTAGAATATTGAGACATACATAAAGGAAAAACAAAACACCAAGATGCTTTTGTCATCCTAGTAACCAAAACCCACCGAATGTCCGAGTTATTCAGGTATACTAGTAGAAATAGTTGTAAACAATGATGTTCTATGCTTTTGTCATTACACAATGGTTTGCATCTGTTGTCATCTTTCCATTGGATTTGGTTGCATTTTCATAGATACATGCATGGTTTATGTGCTTCTATTGAACTTCTTTTGCTGAAGATTACCATTTTTTTTTATGACAGGGAGCTTTATAGTAATAACATATCTGGTATAATCCTAGAGGATCTTGGAAATTTTCAAAAACTTAGTGAACTTGGATCTTTACTTGAATACTTTAACCGGACACATTCCATCTACTCTGGGAAAGCTTCAAAAGCTTCGATTCCTGTAAGAGTACATTTTTGAGGTTAATTTACTTAATTTCTTTGCCCTCTTGCTTTCTAGTCATGTGTATATTGCTAGCTGAACTGGATAAGTAAATTGTATCTAAGAACATAAGAACAATTAATATCCCGAAATGCTTGGCTAAAATTAAAAGGAAAAAAATAAAAGGGGTTCATTACTTTTAAGATAATGGGTTAGTTCCCCTAGGGTGGGGGGGGAAGGCTAGGTAAGCAACTGCTAGATCACAGACGAGGGTAAAGAATTAGAAATTGACTGCAGAATGTGACACACATAAAACATAATAACATGCATCACATAGGAGAGATAAAGGAAAAAAAAGGGGGTGGCTAATGTATTTTACCTTTCTATATATATAAAAAATTGTTATGAATGATCACCAATGTCTATTTTCCACGGTTGTTGACTTTTGGGTTAGGCAAATGAGATTCAAGAAAAGGGTTTCATTCTTTTTGAGGGGATTTGGGTGCTGATGAGGTTATATATATATATATAACACTATATATGTGGTTCATGAGTCGTGATATAGTGGCGAATCGGGCATTGTCCCCGTGGCCAAAATCAAAACTAAACATAAAAGGAACAAAGGGAAACACACTTGCAAAATACCCTTGCCTAAACTCGAAACAGGCTTTTGCTCTGTATATGCGGCCTTTTGCTTGTGTTGTTCTGGTTCAGTAATTTGTTCATACAATGAGGTCGTAATATTAGTCATGTGTATATTGCTAGCTGAACTGGATATCGAAATTGTATTTTTACTAAGAATGTATGTCCTTATTTATAATTTTTTCTAAACATAGTTGAAGAAGTAATTAATGCTACAATTTCTACGCTTTTTCTTCTTCTTTTTTATTATTGAAATTGTATTTTTATTTTCACCTCTCAGTCCCAACCTCCCTTGCTTGCTTCGCCTCCGGCCACTTGTATTCACTGAGCCTCTTGTATTCACTGAGTCACTGTAAGTTTTTTTGCAATTAAATTATTTGATTTTTTTTACTGTTACTGAGATTATTTGCATGATTTTGGTGAATTTTTCGCATTCTTTTATCATGTGGTTCATGAGTAGCCTATAAAACTAGCGTGAAACATAAGAAGATTTCAGATGAATGGATCCTTTTCCTAAATATGCAGCTTACTTTATGGTAATGAAGGTGGTTTTCAACTTTTGTTGTTTATTTATCTAAATTTTGCGACCAGGGAATATTGGGTTGTAGCTTCGGCTAGGCTGTTGCTTACTCATTTTGTCGCTTCCACCTCCTTTCGATTCAAAAGCATCACAGTTAACAGGACACCAAATTTGTTTATGTTCTTTTTTGTATAATATGTCATTTTAGAAATAAGTCGTTCGAGTTTATGCATCATTTAGGATATTTTTTTGATTTGAATTTTTATAATAAAATTGGATAGATGTTTTACTAAAGAAATTGAAATTGCGGATTTGATTGAAAAAGGACGTGTTTACATATAATCCAACATAGATTAATAAGAGAGATAAGCAAAGCATAAATTTGGGGACAAAATCTTGTGGTGATGTAAAAATGTTGGAAATGTTTGAAAAGTTTGTCAACCAAATCCAATCATTCTTGAAATTTGATTCCTTCTATTTTCCTCTCTTCAAGTCACATCTTTTTCACATTACCCATTCATTCCCCTTATTTAATTTCTTCTGCACCCATCCATTATGCTAACATCATCTCCACTCTTCTAAATTTTTAAATTTTTAAAATTTTTAAAATTTTTGTTGTAATATGGATATTAGTTGTCATACGTAAAGATATGAACATAGATGTTATTCTCTCAAGTTCCAATTTCGATGCTTATATAATTGTTATTAAATTAATAATATTCAAATTCCTTATTTAATTCAAATTGATTATAATATTATTTTAAATAAATTATCAAATTATAAAATGACACTCAATTGACATAATTATTCATAAAGAGTTTGTTCCTTTTCAAATGCGCTTAATGTTAATTACTCATGTTTTTGTTGAATCAACGGAGAAAATGTTCTAAAAATTAAAATTGATAAAATCTTACTGAAGTTAACAACATCTCAACAAAAATTGAATGAATTATCTATTTTATTAATTGAAAAAGATATCTTATACGATATTTATTTTAAAAAATTTGCTACTCTAAAGTGTGAGGGGATTGATACTGAGTTCTAATTTTAATATGGTGCGATAATGGCTCGTCGCCTTTAATTGTACAAAGTGTGAGGCGTAAAAGAATCGGTGCTGCATTGACAATTTGGTTGGAAATCTGTAGAATCGCGATTTGGTTCTTATTTAGAATGGGTGCCAGCCTTAGCCTACATACTTATAGACCAAGGATTAGGTCCTATACCGTAGATTTTCATGCACAACGGGATTATGTGAAGAGGCTTGTATATGCTAGTGACGAGACTTGTATTGAACAAGTTAGGATGAATAGAACTGCCTTTTTTAAACTATGTGAGATGTTAGAATCGATAGGGGGATTGAAGTCGTCAAGGTTCATGCTTGTTGATGAGCAAGTAGCAATGTTTTTACATATCATCTCCCATCACCTTAAAAATCGAGTTATCAAGCATCACTTTAGGAGGTCCGGAAAGCGTAAGCGAGCATTTCATAGTGTTTTAAATCTTGTCATACGCTTACAAGATGTCTTATTTAAAAGCGGACCCGATTCTGACCGATTCTTCCGACACAAGGTGGAAATGGTTTAAGGTATTAGACGAGTTTTATATATAGCTTGTACAATATTTAGTTGACTAATATGATTAATCATAGTGTTCTAACTCAATGTTTTATATCATGTGATATAGAATTGCTTAGGTGTTCTTGATAGAACCCACATCAAGATTAGGGTGCCAACAGTTGATAAACCTAGATATCGAACCCGAAAGGTGACATGGCAACAAATATGCTAGGTGTTTGTACACGAGATGCAATTTGTTTATGTTCTTCTGGTTGGGAAGGTTCGATTCCGATGGACGGGTGCTTGAGATGCCATTAGTAGAAGACATGGACTAAAAGTTCCTCATGATACAAAGTGTATAGTTAGAGGAATTTGAATTATTCATTAAGATCAAACTTTGTTTGTTGAATTAATCATTTTTAGCCAATTTATTTTATAGGTTGTTATTATCTAGTTGATCTTGGATACACAAATTGTGAGGATTTCTTGCACCATTTAGAGGACAATGATATCATCTGAACAGTGGCGTCGGGGTTATCGACCAAGTTCTCCGCAAGAGTTTTTTAATATGAAACATGCCTCAGCACGTAATGTCATTGAAAGATGCTTTGGCTTATTAAAACTTAGATGGGGAATACTTAGGAGTCCATCATTTTATCCTGTAAGGGTGCACAATAGAATTATTATTGCATGTTGTTTGCTCCATAATTTTATTCGAACCCATATGAGTATTGATCCCATTGAAGCGGAGGTGGGAGAAGGATTACCTACTAATGTGGTGGATGACGATGAACCGAATATCACAAATATTCATCCATCGGATGCTTGGGCTACTTGGAGGATGGAACTAGCCAACCAAATGTTCGATGAATGGCAAGCATCTAGAAATTAGTTAGGTTTAGGGACAATTTGAGTTTGAATTGATTTGTTGATGTTATTTTATGTATCTAGTTTATTAAACTTTGGTGGTCTTTGATTACAATTCAGATTGTACTAAACTTTGTTGAATTATAATTTAATTATCTTTTCATTCAAAGATGTGTTATAAATTTAAATTTAGTATTGAACTACCGATATAATATTATAAACTGTTCACCTTTTGATTCATGATATTCAAAATAGTAAATAATGTTAATTTGTTTTTTTCTTAAGAACAATATGTCGGTGTTCCACCAACGGTGCTTCTTCTCAAGCTTCTCGAGGAAGCAAAAGAAAATGGGTTCCGAAGAGGATGCACCTTGGTTTCTTGCATGGTGGATTTGCACAATGTAGGAACATTTAATGTCGATACGGGTTCAAAGCGGTTATTTGAACGAGCTAGAAAATGCTAGAAAAGGCTTTACCAAGAGCAATGTTGAAGGCGAGACCAAATATTGAATCTCGGATTAGGTGCCTAAAAGGAATGGTCGATCGTCTCGACATGCTTAATGGTCGAACAACAATGGTTTTGGTTGGGACGAGCATAGGCATTCGTTGTTCTTGAAGATGCGATTTAGAATCCTATGTTAAGGTAAAATGTATTTCAAGTATTTTTTGTTTTTACAAAACTTATAACTAATATGATTTCCTCGTTTTTTTAGAGTCACAAAGAAGCCTCTCGATTCGGACATCGTTCTTTCCCTTACTACAACCAAACTTCTCGCCATATACGCAAGAGATCGGGCGATGGGAAAGACGCTCAAGCAATTCTTGATGTTCTTGAAGAAATACATCTTGAGGATGAACGTACTACGATATGAATGAAGAGAGAAACACATTCTATGATCAAGTCGACGTCTCTTTAGACGACATGGATGTTTCGTACGGATCCGCGAGAGATAGAGACCAAGGGGTTCCTCATCTTCAAACAAGAGAAAGAAGAAATCGATGCTCGTGATGATGTGTATTCTTCATTTGAGGAGGTGCCACCTTGTTGGGGAAAAAATCCAGCCGTTGGCGATAAAATCGATGGGAGTATTGCCTCCAGGTGGTAGTTCAATGAAGTCGAAGAGAATATGGAAGAAAGCTTCAAATTTATATTCACCTTATGGTCAATTGAAGGTTTAACCGACGATCAGTGGTATGATGCTTTGAGCAAAATTCTCGATCATCCAAATCAAATGATCGTTTTCTTTAGTTTACCTTCTGTTGCCCGATTGGAATGAGTCAGAAGATTTCTTTCTCACCATTAAATATCAATGTTCAAACTTTTTAATGTTGTAAAACTATATAACATATGGATTATGATGTACAATTTCATTTTCATCTAACTTTTCTTAGTATAAGTTAATTATGTTTATGTAGAAAATAATTCTCAAGTTATATTTTGATTTTAGTAAATTCATAAGAACATTTTATGAAATTATATTTAATAATAATTATTTTAAATTGTATTAAATCATATATTTTAATTAAAATATATTTAATATTAATTATTTCAAATTTTCATTTAGTATCATATATTATGATTTGAGTAAATTCATATAAGAATATGAATTATTAAGAATTTTATTAAATTATATACCAAAATTATAATGTATTTAATAATAATTATGTTTAAATATGATTAAATTATTTATTATTGATATTAATAATCTTATTAAAATTTAAATAACAATAACAAATTTCGCTAATTATAAGAATTTTATTAAATTATATATTTTAATTAAAATATATTTAATAATAATTATGTTTAAATATGATTAAAATATTTATTATCGATAATAATAATCTTATTAAAATTTAAATAACATTAACAATAATCATTTACCAAAACAATTTTACGCTAATTATAAGAATTTTATTAAATTATATATTTTAATTAAAATATATTTAATTATAATTATGTTTAAATATGATTAAAATATTTATTACTCGATAATAATAATCTTATTAAAATTTAAATAACAATAACAATAATCATTTACCAAAACAATTTTATGCTAAGGGTATTCTAGTCATTTTAGTTTTTTCCATTATGCTATTACACCTCTATTCCATTCAACCAAACACAAGATTACTATTACGCCTCTATTCCATTACATTCAACCAAACAGTGGATTAGCTATTACACCTCTAACCCAATACACCTCTAATCCAATACAGCGAACCAAACGCACCCTTAGTTGCTTAGAATCTTTAATATAAGCTTCAATATCAGATCTTTCTTCTTCCTCAGCTTGCAGTTTACGGATCACCGAACGAGAATCTCCTTCGATCTCAGCCTCCCTCAGCCCGAGATTTAACCCTAGATTGAGTGCCTGAAGACACGCCATCGCTTCTGCTGCAAAAACAGACGTTATGTTCTCGTGCATGACTGTTCTTGAACAAATAACTTCTACTCTTTCGTTTTGAACTACTAACCCGGAGCAAGACTCATTCTTTTGCCTGTTAAATGCAGCATCGAAGTTGATTTTTACCATCAACCCATTCGGAGCTACCCATCTCTCCGTATGTATCCTTCTCACTGGTAGGTGTGTGTTCAACCCATCAAGTTCCTTAAGGTAGTTGATCACGAAATCTGCTATTTGAGAACCCGATTTCAGCTCTCCTTCATGAATGAATCTGTTTCTTCATGTCCATATCGCTCACATTGCACATGCTATCAACTTGCATTTAGCTACAGAATTTGAATCAAAAATGGTTTTAATCCATTCTTTGAATTCAGTGTTTGCATCTGCTATAGGCCAGGTAACATTTAACTTCTCCCATGTCTCCTTTATTGTAGAACACTCCCTAAACAAGTGTTCCCTCATTTCTGCTCCAGTCTGACATCTTCAACAAGTGGTGGAACCCATCATTCTTCTAAAGGGTAGATTACTAAAAGTAAGCAAATAGTTACTGGAAAACATCTAGTTTGTAATTTTAATTTTTGGGGGTAGATCTAAATTCCACAATTTCTTGTAAAATTTTTCATAATTTAATTGTTCTTGGTTCTATCCATCTTGTAAAATAAATTTATGCCCTCTATGGACCGAATACTCCCCCGTCGGCTCACCACGCCAGATGATATGGTCTTCATGCAAATTCATGAACAAAAGAATGCATAAAATCCTCTCTGCATCCTTCTCCGTAAAGGTATTACGAATCAGCTCAGCTTTTCATTTTCTTGTATTGGCATCAATCAAGTCTGAAACTGTACTGAGACTCGAATTAGCATCCATGTTCTGAACTTTGAAATCATCATTTCCAGGAACCCAAGCATCTTTCCAGATAGAGACTTTCCTCCCATCACCAATCCTCCAGCCCAAACCCTTTAGAAAGAGCCCTTTTTGCAGTCCATAAGCTCTGCCAGGTAAAAGAAGGTAAATTTCCTAATCTGAAATTTAAAAAATCGGAGTCTTTAAAATATTTGGCTTTCAAAGTTCGCGCTAGTAAAGAATATGTAACAAAAGCCAACCCTATTTGGCCAATAATGCAACATTAAAAAAAGACAAATTATGAAATCCCATACCACGATCTTCCTTAAGCGCACATAAAGAACTCCAATCACACCAATTCATGCATCTCTTCCCATGACTTTTTTTCCACCAAAAAGACCCTATCATGTTCTCTATTTCCATAGAAAAATATTTTGGCAAAATAAAGCAAGACATCGTGTATGTAGGAATTGCTTGCAAAACAGTTTTTATAAATACCTCTTTTCCACCCTGTGAGATATGTCTTATACTCCAGCTGTTTATCTCCTGCTTCAGTCTATCTTTCAAACCTTGGAATGCCATTTTCCTTCTTCGACCCACCATATTCGGTAATCCTAAGAATTTCTTCAAATCTGTCGAACAACGAACATTGAGTACCTGGAAAGCCAAGTTCTTATCCTGATCATTCACATTTGTACTGAAAACAGTCGTGGATTTTTCAAAATTCACATATTGTCTTGAGCAAGATTCATATTCACTTAGAATATTTTTAAGCACATTAATCCCCCTTTCCGAAACCTCACCAAACATTATACAATCATCTGCAAACATGAGGTGGGTGATTGGTGGGGAAGATCTACAAACCTTTGCTCCTAAGATTTTCTTTTCCTGACTTGCTAATCTCATTAGCGAAGATAACCCTTCTCCACAGAACAGAAATAAGTAAGGGCTTAAAAGGTCCTCCTGTCGCAGTCCTCTCGATGGCTTAAAACTTATTCCTTCTTCTCTATTTAGTAAGATTGAATACTAAACTCTACTAATACAGTAGAGAAGAAAATCAATAAAAGGACAAGCGAAACCCATTTTTGACATCATACCTTTAAGGAAAGGCCATTCCATGCGATCATAAGCCTTGCTCATATTTAACTTTAGAGCCATGAAACCTTTTTGCCCTAATCTTTTATTCTTGAAAGAATGAAGCACCTCATATGCCAGCAGCACATTATCAGTTATGAGTCCGCCCAGCGCAAAAGTGCTCTGAGAATCATCAATACAAACATCCAAAACCTTTTGTATTCTATTGGCAACTGTCTTGGCAATAATCTTATATATAACCATACAAAGACTAATAGGATGAAAGTTTTTTAGATTGAGAGGATTTGCAATTTTTGGAATTAAAATCAAGTGAGTTTTGTTTAGTTCTTTTAGAGATTTTCTATTATTTAAAATATCCAAACATAAAACGCTAGTATCTTTACCAATACTTTTGAATATGCCAATACTTTTGATAAAATAATACCGGAAAACCATCTGAACCTGAAGCTTTTGTAAGACCCATTTCTTTTAACGCCTCAACAATTTCGTCCTCTGTGTATGTAGCCATCAAGCTTTGATTCATACTTTCTAAAATACAACAAGGTATCCCCGAAAAAATATGATCCAATTTGCCAATCCCTCTAGAAGAAAATAAGTCTGTAAAATAGTCACGAGCAATATTCCTAGTCTCAATACAACCCGTAGCTATAGAACCATCATTCCTTTGTAATCCTCGAATATGATTAATACGTCGTCGTTGAGAAGCATACTTATGGAAAAACAAAGTGTTCTTATTTCTCATTTTAAACCAATTCACTCTCGCCCATTGTTCCCAATATCTCTCCTCTTTATCCATCTCCATATTCAGATGTAGTTTGACATCAACAAGCTCAGCCAAAGTCTCTTCTGATCTCTCATAACTATTCAACTCTTTAAGTCTTCTTGTTAATCGTTTCACATCTCGTCCTCTTTTGTGCTTAATCTTACCCGTCTAATTTTTCAACCCAATAGTAAGAGTTGAAATGTGATTTTGAAAAGAACCCGAGCTTTCTTCCCATAATTTTCTTATCTCTTCCTCACATGACTCTTATAAAACCCACAAAGCTTCAAAGCGGAACCTTCCAGGTCTTTTACCCATTCTTTCAACCTCCATCTCAATAAGCAACGGACAATGATCCAAGAAAGAATGAGGCAGATTCTTTCTCTTATATTTCTTTCTATTACATGTCCCATCTCCCATGTAAACCACGCCCCAGAAAATCCAATGTCTCCAAATTGACATTCCTCCAATGTCCTACGAAATACCTCCATTCAAGCCTCCTCCCTTAACAACCTTCCCTTTTTTTATACGCAAAGAGAATTTCATTGCAGTCACCACCAACTAGCCATGATAGCATATTATTTCTCCCCAAACGTCGAAGTAAATCCCACGTCACTAATTTATCCCTAACATCCAGTGCCTCATAAAAACACGTAAATCTCCATCGTGGGTTTTCCTCTACTTCTTGAATTTCGACATTAATATGATTTTTTAAGAGGCTTCTAAGAGTAACTAAATGTCCCCCATTCCATCCTATACTCAAACCCTCACATGTACCATCAGCAAGAACGTCAACACCATTAAAAAAACCACACTGTCTCCTAACATTCTCCATTCTATTTGCATTCAATTTTGTCTCCATAAAGAAGACAATTTGGGGATAATAAATTTTCAGCATACGCTGAAGTCTTCTTACTGCTCGCAGACTCCCCAATCTATGAACATTCCAACAAAATATTTTCATTTCTTCCGGTCGACATACCCACTGGCAGCCGGTGATATTTGTTGAGAATAAGCTGAACACCCATCAATAATCTCTAACGAATCCTGAACAATAGAGACGTTAGAGATTAAAGAATCAAACCTTTGTCTCTTTTTCCCTTCCTCATTGAAAATTAGATTATCTTCTAAGTCACAGTCCATGATCGTCAAATCTAGTCTGTTAGAAGGGCCATTCATCACCATTTGAACTAATCCCTGTCTGTAGACTTTTACTTACCACCAATTCTTTCCCAACATTCTAGTGTGATTCCTATCTCTTTTGTTGACCACTCAAAACATTTGTAAATTTGGCATATTCCAAATTAATTCCAAGAATTGGATTAATATTAGCCCATGATTCTCTCCCTTGATTTTGCCTTGAATTTTGGCTAGGTTGCTACCTGAATTGTGTCTTTCCAAAAAAATATTCTCTCTCTCCCCCCTTAGCCAGATACTGTTTACTGTAGTAGCCTTCCGCGGCTGAGCCCTCAACGTCAAATCCCAACCCATTTCCATTTCCTGCATCCCATGTTGTAATCTCACCGGGCAAAAATTGTTACCATGGCCTAAGCAGCCACATAAGAAACAAAACAAAGTTACTTTTTCATATTTGAACTTTGCATAAGTAAAATTTGAATCGGAGATCATAATTTTCTTTCTTCTTTTCAGAGGCTTTCGGACATCAACCTAGACTCGGACGCATAGATAAGTTCTGTAGCCGTTGGATAACTGCTTCATATCATATTCAAGATACTTGCCAATGAAATTTCCAAATTGCACCGCCATTGAATCTCTGAAAAACCTCGGTGGCAAATTATGAATCTGAACCCACCAATTTGAGTACACTAATGGAATAAACATCGGATCTTCGTTCTCTTGAATCCTATGGAAGATCAACAGATGATTATTGAAAGTCCAAGGAGCACCTGTAATTGCCCGATTAATATCCAATTCATTAAAGAATTTGAATAGAAAATGTTTTTCACCCAAATCCGAATTTGCACACCCTCCAAAAGGTGCCAAATATTCGCCATCGTATTTATCACGGTTGGAAAATGGACCACACTAGTAATTAGAAAACATCCCACCAAGTAGAAACTGTATGCTGAGCTTTGTGATTCAACATCATCCGGAATAGAAAAAGCTTCTTCTTCTCTATCCTCCAAACTCAGATTCGTTAAACCCCTTTCAATCACTTTCCCGTAACAAAGATAGGTTACGAAACAGAATTACAAATACAAAGAGTAAAGAAGCATAAAGAAAAACACAACTTAAAAGAAAAAAACTAAAAGCGTGCCAGTCGGCAGACAAAGACATGCCAGAAGCCAAAGAAAAAACTATTCGGCCCGAATTATACTTGTTTTTGCAATTTTAGTACTTAAATTTTTTTGTCTCACCTTACTATTTAAATTATTTTTATTATCCAAATTAATTTAAGGCATAAAAGAAAATAAGATTGATACGTGAGACTATTAGAATATGTGACATCAATTTTTTAATCTTTTAATACAATTTATATTCTATTGATTAAAAATAAAAATCATATAACATATAACATATAAAAATATAAAAATTATTTTAAAAATTCTAAAATTCTACAACATATAAATATAAATTTTAAAACCATAACAATATATAAAAATTTTAAATTTTATAAAAATGAAAAGTATTTAAATTTTAGAAAATTAAAAAAATTCCATTTTCAAAATATATATTCAAGAATAAATTTTATAATAAAATGAATAAAACTGAAAAAGATAAAAATTACTTTCATTATAACAAAGTTATAATAAAATGAATAAAACTTAAAAAGATAAAAATTAAAGTATCATCTCTTTCATTTGGCCACTCTCCCATCGAAACTCCATGGTTAACATAGCTTGAAGGTTCGACCAACTTGTGTCTTTGCATGTAAGCCCTTTGATTATCAGCTTTTTATAAATTTTATGTTTTCAATATCGTTGTAGGTTAGTCTAACTAATCCAATAACTATTTTGAAATATTGTTAAAGTCTTGAAAACTTCTCATTGATGTTCTTGAAACTTTTTAGATGTTAATGCTTTGGTTTAAAGTTTGATGATGAAATAGAACTATTTTGTAAAGTGATTTTTTATTAGTTTTGAGTTTAGGGAATAAAATGATAAAATGTTGAAATTATCTTAAATTTTTGTAAGTTTTAGTAATTGAGGATTGTATAGGGATGTTAACGAATTCGACATGTTAGTCTAGGGCTTAATTGTGAAAAATAAGCTTCTTTTAGTTTTAGGGGCTAAATTGAGCAAAGTGCAAAACTTTAAGGAAATTGTAAAAAATGTTAATATGAGGTCATGTGCATTAAATTAAATGTTATAATGTAATTGGAACGGATAAATTGAAATAAAATTACTGTATAGACAAAGAACCAGTAGATAATCATGGAAAAGAGAAAATGTTTATCAGTCTCTGATATTGCTATCTCTGTTGTTTGGCCCTGGTAAGTTCATACGGCATTCTTTTGTGTATTTTGATAATGTTATTATTAAAATTTAATGTAAATTTAAATGTTACGATTGATTTGGTGAGAAAATGGATTGATATGGAAAGCGTTATATGGTTACATGTATCTAGCCCAGAGGAACATAGAATAGGATACAGTTAGCATGTCAATAGTTTATTTTGCGCACTATATGGGATTGACTTGTGATGAGATGATGATATATGACATGTTATTATACACTGAGTATACCGGAATCCTGCATTTGTTATGGATTACCGAGTTATCTTTACAGTGATCCTATCGTGTTTTTGGGGGGCGAATGTAAAGCCTACAGGCTAGGCACTTGGTGCCTAGGCATATTCTTTATTGGATTGGCTCAGCTGAGTATTCTGGCATGTTTTTGGGTGGATTATTCGTATCTGTTCATGTACTTCATCGGGCTGAATCTTGATGGTTAAATGACATTATGATGTGTATGTGATACTTGGTGATAATGCTTAGGTGAATGACTTGTAAATATGTTCATGTTCTTCTAATTTTATATCATAACTTGGTATTTAATGTTCTTGTATAGTTTAAATGGTTATATGACTTGTGCATATAAGACCTCACTCGTTGACATGGTTGTGATGACAAGATTATGTGTTTATTAATTGATTTGTTACTTTATAAATGTGATCATAAGGTATGTTATCGTTTCCGACCTATGAACTTACTAAGCTCAATTGAAGCTTACTTGTGTCATTTTTATGTTTTCTTGTAGATATCGTTTTGCGGAACTAGACGATTGGTTCAACTAGAAGATCACACTATCCAACTTGTTTTTGGTAGACTTTAAAATTGTTATATTTCGGTTTTGTGGCATGTAATAGGAGTAGTTGGTTTATGTAAATATGTATTCATGAAAGTACATATATGTTTTATGGTTGTGCAAATTATATATGTTTGAAATCCAAATAGTTATGTTGTTCATGATTTACTATGGAAATCCTTGAATGTGTATTGTGTAAGGTATATGTTAGAATGAGATGAAATGTTGATAAGTGGGAATTTGTGATGGAAAGAATGATTGGTGATAGCTTGGTTGGATGGTATAGTAATATGGTTGGATACTTGATTTGGATGTCATGAAAATTGATAAGTGCATTGGTTCTTTTGATGGTAATTGTATTAGGGAAAATGCATTAGTTTATGATAATAAGTTGATGAAAGGAATTATAGCACTTTGATTCTTGACATGACATGGTTTAATTAAGCTTGATCATGATAGAAATTGAGGTTGAATTTTAGGTTTGAATGTTGTTTGTGATGGTGCCCTATGACATATTGGTTAGAACTAGACTAATTGCATGTTTTGGTATATTTTTGGTGTATTTTGAATTGGTTGAATGCATGGTTAATGGTATGTTTGTGGCCTAAGTAAGAAAATACATGTTTAACTTGCATTTTAAGGTATAATTCAGCACACACGGGCTGTCAAACGACCATGTGTCACACATGGGTAAGTGACACGGCTGCGTGCTCTTTTTTATTTTGGTGACTTTAGATACACACAGTTACATTCTGTTACATGCCCTGGCGACACGGTCGTGTGATCCTTTTATACACGATATTAGTGTATTGCACGACTTGGGGACACGACTTTGTGATATTGCACCACACGATCTCAACCTGTCACATGGTCATGTGACCACTTTTTAGCCTTTTTACCTAATTTTTTGTAAAAGTTTCAAATTAGTCCTGATTTGTTTTTGAGTCGGTTTAATAGCTTCGTAAGCTCAATTGAGGCTCAACTTAGATTGTGAATATGTTTGATTGCTCTTTAAGTCGAATTTGTGCATGTTAAATGTTGTTAGCTACTGTAGTACCTTATAGCTCGGGGCCGACAATCAGATCTGGTATAGGGTGTTACATTTAGTGGTATCAGAGTTATGGTTTAGCCGATTTTCAGACTAAACGTAGCATGTCTAGAGTCTAGAAATTACATTTCATATAAATCTGTGATACTGAGATGTTTTTTTATCCAAGGTAACCTTATTTTTCTTATAAATTCAATGAATGTCGACAAAATCTAGTCGTGTTGCCACTGGTGAGGTAGATAGTAATGGCCCGACTTCCGAACAGGAAGAAAGTCATAGTCTACCAATTTCACAAATGTCTAAAAGTAAAATTAGAAATGCCTTTTTCGGCATGACGGGTTAGTGGTTTACAGAATTTATACGAGCTAATCCTGTGGGTCAACCACCTCTACACCTTATTGTGCCTCTTGTGGCACCCCCGTGTCCTCAAACAACTGAAACGGTACGACAACCCCTGATTGAAAAAAATCCAAAAGTCTGATACCAAGGAATTTAGAGGTAAAATAGATTATGGCCTAGCTAGGGCTGAATACTAGCTTGAAAACATCCAAAGAGTATTCGATGTACTGTATCTTTGCTTAAAGACGAAGCCTATAACTAGTGGTCGACATTAACAAGTGAGATACGGAGAGACGGGGTTAATTGGGATTTCTTCAAATTTGAGTTTAGAAAGAAATATGTTAGCAAACGATACCTAGATAGGAAAAAAAAGAATTTGTTGAATCGAAACAAGGAAATAAATTTGTAGCAGAATACGAGCGAGATTTTATGCAGCTTAGTAAATATGCTCGTGAAATTGTGTTTAGTGAGGAAGAAATGTTGGTTCGCATGATGGAACTGCGAGAATTTGTCTTGTTATCTAATCAGGCACAAAAGATGGAAGAGATGTGAAACAATAAGAAACAAAACAAAAGAAAAGCTTGAGATTTCGGTAAACAGAGTTCATCCAAACTGTTTTCAGGTCCTCCGTTAAAGAAATCAAATGAAGTTTTCAACTATTTTAGTTCACCATCTGGGTTCTCTGGTAGAAATAAATCAAGGCAGAATGATTCGAGATTTCAGTCTGTACTTGCGGATAGTGTCGGCAATGTCTATAATGCTCCTAGGCCTGTATGTGAACATTATGGAAAATTACATGATGGTGAATGCAAGATCAACTTAGGTGCATATTTCAGATGAGAATCAATGGAACACTTCATGAGAAATTGCCATAGAAAATTGGGAGACATCGATGATCGGAATGTAAAACAGTTGTGTACGCCTCAAAAAGGTAGACATCCTGGTCAGAGCAATAATACTAGAGCTAATCACAGTAGGACTAAAGGCACAACTGTCAGATCTAAAGCTAGAGCACCTGCTCGAGCATATGCCATACGAGCTAGGGAGGAAGCTACTACACTCGATGTTATTACTAGTACATTCTTTCTCTTTGATGTTACTGTGTATGCACTGATAGACCCTAGGTCAATTCATTCATATATTTGCATTGCATTAGTAATGGATAAGAACTTACCTGTTAAGTCAACCAAGCTTAATGTCTAAGTTATGAACCCATTAGGTTAGAGTGTGATAGTTAATTTATTATGTCGAAAATGTCTACTTAGAATTCAGGGCGGTGACTTTCTTGCTAATCTAATGTTGTTAGCATTTCACAAATTTGATATCATTCTAGGAATGGATTGGTTGACGTTACAAGATGTTATGGTAAACTGTAGACTAAAACAAATTGATGTTCAATGTCAGAGTGGTGAAATAATTACAGTTAAATCTGACAGATTAAATTGTGCTACTAGAATTATTTTAACAATTTCACTCAAAACCTGATTCATAAAGGTTGTAAGGCATTTTTGGCCTATATACTTGATACTCGAGAATTGAGATTGAAGCTTAATCAGGTATCGATTGTTAGCAAGTTTATGATGTGTTTTGTCACACCCTAAAAGTAGTGGATCCAAAAAGGTGAATAAGGTATGTATGTATGTAAACTATTTGGCGCACTATGGTAGTATAATCTGCCACCTTGCTAACTTACTGGCGAGTTAGAGCATTAGCGTATACTAGCGTTAAAGTATCCGCCCGTTTGTGGTGTATAAGGATTTGATATCAGGTTATCTTAAAGTGAAGAAAGAATATGCACAAAAATGGATACGCCTAAGAAAGAGTACGCCTCAGAGTCTTGGTGTGGCACAACTAGCCTACCAAGTCTATGAGAATGTTGTAGAAAACATAATTGTCTTTGAAGCCACGCCATACGCGAGTCATCGCCAAAGTATAGTACACTCAGTTAAACTCTACTATAAGGTTAAGTTACCATGGAACTCACTAAGTTCTTATGAACTTACTTAGTTTTCTTCTTATTATTTTCAAGCTTTTAGGTTGGACGTGTTGTTGAAGGGATTCATCTAGATTTGCGCCCTATTTTGTGAGTCATTTCTTATTTTGTTTGTAACATGAAATCGCTGGGGAATAGGATGAATGTTAATTTCCGCCAGTTAAATCTTGAAAGCTTGTATCTAAAACATGATGTTGTACATATGGGCTTCATATGAGCAGCCTGCCAGGCTATGTGCCAAAATGTTTTATATAATGTTAACCAACTAGTAGCGAATTTCAAACTTTTGCATGAGTGTCAACTCGTTTATTTTTTATACAAACCTGTGAATGTTTTAAGCCTTCTGGCAAATGATGTTTACTCATAGCCTATTTATAAGCAGTGTGTTACTATTTTAAATTGTTTTTAAATTATTATATGTTATTATGTATTTTAGGACATTACTCTAGTACGCAGAATATCCGCTGAACTAAGGTGTTTGATTTTCAAACGGTTTCGTCAGTCCAGCTGGTTTTAAATTCTAACGCTCCATACCCGAATCCAATGATCGAGTCAGGCGTGGGGTGTTACACCTCAAGCCTTTTGTCAATTAAAATTCTATAACGATCAGACTTTTACAATTTAGTCCCTTAGCTTTAATTAACTATATTATCAGCTAACTTACTCGACCATTCTTCAATATATTTTCATAATAACTTTGTAAATATTTCTATTTATGTTTACAAACTCTGTTTATGGAAATGGGTTTTTGAAACCACATTTCTAGTACCACAAAAAATCTAGCCATTACAATTCTCCCCTCCTTAAGAAATTCCATCCTCAAAATTTACCTGAGAAAATATGGGGATACTGAGATCTTATAGTCTCTTTTGGCTCCCAAGTAGCATCTTCTGCACTGTGATAGTGCCATAATACTTTCACCAATTCCATGCATTTGTTTATCAATTACTTCACTTCTCAAGTTAAGATTTTAACGGGTTTCTCATCATAAGTCAAATTAGGTTGTAATTCAATTTCATTGGGGGCTAAGATGTGGTAGGGATCAAAATTATATCTTCTTAGAATCGACATATGAAAGTTATTATGAATTTTATCTAATTTTGGTGGTAGAGCTAAATGATAAGCCATAGATCCAATCCTTTCAATAATTTCATAAAGCCCAATAAATCTTATACTAAGCTTCCCTTTTCTATCGAATCGTAGGATTTTCTTCCAAGATGAGACTTTCAAAAAGACGTTATCCCACACTTCAAATTCAATTTTTTTTAAAAATCCTCATAAGACTTTTGTCTATCAGAAGCAACTTTTAAGTAATCTTGAATGATTTTGACTTTATCTTCAATTTCTCAAATCAATTCAATTCACGTAAGCTTTCTTTCACTCAACTCCATCCAACACAGAGGAGTTCAACACTTACGGTCATACAAAGCTTCATAAGGTGTCATTTTAATACTCGATTGGTAGTTGTTATTATATGCAAATTCAATTAGAGGTAGGAATTTTTCCCAACTTCTCTTGAGTTCTATCACACAACAACACAACATGTCTTCAAGTATTTGAATTACTCAATCTGATTGACCATCTGTTTAAGGGTGAAACATTGTATTAAAGTTCAACCTTGTGCTCAGTGCTTCATGCAGTTTGCTTCGAAATCTGGAGGTAAATCTTGGATCCTGATCTGAAATGATAGATAATGGCACTCTATACAACCTCACAATTTCATAGATATACAATTCAACCAATTTCTCAGCGATTAATCAACTCTTACTGAAATCTCATGAGTCTTTCTTTTTAAGCGATAGAGGTAATCTCATTACAAAATCCAAAATGACTCGCTCCCACTTCCACACAGGAATCCTTATAGGTTACAACAGTCCTAAGGGGACTAGATGTTCTCCCTTTACTTGCTGACACACCAAACACTTGGTTACACATTCGGTATCTCCCTTTTCATGTTAGGCCACCAATAGAATGGTTTCAAATTGCTACCTGTATACATGGCATAGGTACTATTTTTAGCTTCGTAGAGAATATTTCATTTCAAACTTGCATCATTTGACACACACAATCTATTACAGAATTATAAACTCCTGTCATTGCTTACGTTGAATTCACTAGTTTGCCCACTTTCAACTAGTCTCTGCTTTGCTTCAAGATTGATATCACAATTATGTAATTTTTGAATTCTTTGCAAAAACATGGGTTTAGCCCTCAACTCTACTAAAATAGATCCATCTCAATCCAAAGCCAATTGCACCATTCATCTCTTTCAAAGTGAATGATGATTTTTTACTCAAAGCATTAGCCACAACATTGGCTTTTCTCAGATGATTATCAATGATCAAATCATAATCCTTAAGTAACTCGAGCCACCTACATTGTGTTAAATTCAGCTCTTTCTGTGTGAATAGATACTTCAGACTCTTATGATTAATGAAAAGATGACTTCTCTCCCTATAAAGGTAATGCCTCCAAATCTTTAAAGCAAATACTATAGCTGCAAGCTCCAATTCATATGTGGGATAATTCTTCTCATGAGGTTCATGTCACACCCAAATTTCTAATTCCGTAGTTTAGAGTTTTTTTAACCAAAATGATTGGTTTTAATCGAGTACGTTAGTTGCTAAGAATTTTGACCAAGTGGGATTGGTAAGAACCTTGTTGAGCTCGTCTATTTCGCGATATTTTAGTTTGGCTTAAAATTTGAGCACCTCATTGCGAACAATTTCGTAGCTGTCTAACCATTTTGCGAGCTTTTACCTCACATTCGATGAGCTCGTCACTATCGCTATCTAAGCTTGTCAGTTCACATTAACATCTCGCTATGAGGGGGACATGTTTCAATTTAGGTGTTAGGCTTAGGGTGTAACAACCCATTTTTCAGTTATGTCAGAAATAACAGTTTCGAGGGCCACAAATCCGACGAGTGAATCTGTAAATATTATTATTTAAAATTTATGAGTCAAATATAGTATAATAATAAATATTAATTTGATTATTTATGTTATTTGAATGAATTGTTAAGTTCAAGTAGTTGTCCCTTAAAGTCAAGTGGTTTTGGAAAATAAGATTTCGGGATCTCATTTCTGTAAATCGAGCCTATAAATATTTTATTAAATATTTATGGAGTTACTCTATAGGTATATTGAAGTTCGATTCTAAAATTTTAGTGATTTGATTGTTAATTAAAGAAAAATGACTAAGTCGTAAAAGATTCAAACGTTAATCACTATTGGTTTATAAGGGCTAAATGGGTTCAAATTAATTGTTGGATGGTTTTAAATGGCAAATTAGCCATAATTATATCATAGTGGACAGTTTGGTGTAGAAATAAATTGATCATATATTAATTTTATATTAAAATGTTAAATTAATAAGTTAATAAAAAAAGAAAAACATGACATTTGATTAGTCATCTTTTTCTTCTCTTCTTCCCAACCCAAACAAAAACATGAAAGAAAGCCATTGTTGACTTAAGGTTAGGCCAAGCTTCAATTTATGCATGTAAGTCCGTTTGAATTTCGTTTCTTGTAATTTTTATGTTTTTGAGATCGTTGTAGCTTAATCTAGCTAACCTGAGGGTCAAATCGTAAAACTGTTAAAAGTTTAGGGACTTACCATGAATGTTTTAAGTGTGCTTGTGAATTTAATTGATAGAATATTAAGCTAGGTTGATAGTTAAGCTTACTTTGTTAAGTGATTTTTAGTAATTTTATATTTAAGGATTAAATTTTTTAAATAGTAAAATTAATAGAAAATAGTGTGAAATGATGAGAAATATAGACTGTAATGGACCTCTAAAAAACCAGCTAGCATGGTTTTTCATTAATTTGTGGTTAATTTTTGAGTTTCAGGTTTAGGGACTAAATTTCATAAAAGGTAAAAATATTAGGTTAAATTTGTAAAATAATGTTGGAAGGACTTAATTGTATAAAACTATTTATTTGAGTGTTGGAATTTTATTAATTGAATGAAATTACTATCTAGATCAAGAAACTAACCAATCAGATTTAAATCGAGGAAAAGTTAAAGTTTCGGACTAGTTGTCAGCTTTGTTTTTGCAACAGTTTTAATCGAGGTAAGTTCGTAAATTGATTAAATTAACTATTTGTTGTTTTTGTGATTTAATACATATCTTGATTTTAACTACTTGAGATTAGTATGTGATGAGTTGGACTAAGTTGTGATGATATTTAAGTTGAGTTCTATGATTGGAAAATGTGAAATACATGGAAGTGGGTTTGAAATGGTATAATGGAAACGAAGTTAAAGGATTCTTATATGAAATGTGTCACATTTGAACCTTGTGAATACTTAGTATACAAATGACATGTCATTAAGGGGTTATATTTAGTTTCAGATGCTGGTCTTGGGTATCCTATTGACGGATGAGGTCCTGCATTTGTTGAGGATTCTCTACAGCTTGTGTGGGCAGCATCGAGTAGCCTAGCATCCTGACCCACAACTCGTGTGAGCATATACGGTTACATCCTGTTTACATGTAACATGTAAACATCTTGTAAAATGTTTAATTACATCCTTTTTGGTAAGTTAAAATTTAAGTTTATTACAAATTTACTAAGATTTAAGCAAGCTTACCTCATTTTGGTTATTCTTCCTTGTAGATTGTCGGATACGAGATTTCAATTGGATTGCTTTTGGAGATCACACTATTCAGTAACTTATACGGTAACTAATTGTTTATTTTGGTTCGATTATAAGTGACATGTAATTAGGATGTTGTCTATATGTGTTATAAGCATTATGAATATGTTTTGTGTTATTTGAAGTATGAGATGTGTATTGTAACACCCCAAACCCGGTCTAAACGTTATAACCAAATCTGGCGATGTCACATTGTAACACCCCTTACCCGTATTCGACACCGGAATAGGGTACGAGGCATTACTAGAAGACATACATTTTCATACGTATTAAATCGAGTTACAAAATTTAATCCGAATTAAAACTTTTAAATTATTAATGTGCTTGTATAATCCTTTACAACATATCCTCGAAATATTATATTCATAACAAATAGGGCCTACGAGACTCGATATTTACTCATGTAATTCAAAGCTTCATTTCCATTTCATTCAATTCATAATTTCTCATGTTCACAATTCAAATCAATTTCTCAAACCAATATATGTATTTCAATCATCTAAGAATATAATTCAAGTTACACGAACTTACCAGGCTAAATTGCAGAAATACCAAAATTCAGGGACATTTTGGTAATTTTCTATTTTCCTCGAATTTCCACTCAATCTTGATATAAATTAATATTTCATTCAATTTATTAATTTAAATAATAAAACAATTCATTTCATGCAATTTGGTCACTTTTTGACATTTTACAAATTTACACTTAAAATATTATTTTTATTCAATTTAGTCCACGAACTTAAAACATGCAAATTAGCCATTTTTAATGAAAACTCATGCTAGTTGAATAATCATATACTTTCCTCCTCCTACTCTCCATTCCACATCCTTAATGTATATAACATGCTTATATGTAACATTATCTATAATTTCACTATTTATTTATTTGTTCATTCAAAGTTGTCCACTTGAGTCATTGTCACAAAATTATTTATATCTTGAGCTATGTAACTCCGAATTGAGATCCATTAATTTTCTATGAAACTAGACTCACATTTATTTTTACTTTAAAATTTTCAGAATTTTTGGTTTAGCCAATGAGTACATTTTATTCTTTAAAGTCATCCATGTTTTGCTGTCTAACAGTTTCGACCCTTCTTCACTAAAAATTAATTATCTCATCGTACAAGATTCGGATGATGTTTCCGTTTGTTTCTCTTGAAAATAGGCTCATTAATTATTTTAAAAATATAAATTTAAGCCCATAATTATTTTTATCCAATTTTTTATAATTTTCCAAATTCAGAACAGGGGAACCTGAATTCATTCTGACCTTGTCTCACATAATTTATTATATATCATGATTTAAAATTCCATTACTTACACCATTTCTTCTATGAGAAACTAGACTTATTAATATTTAATTCCATATTTTTCATCCTCTAATTCGATTTCCATAATTTATGGTGATTTTTCAAGTTAGCCTCACGCTATTGTCCAAAACTGTTTTAGTGCAAAATGTTGATTACTAAGTTTATAACTTCCTTATTCATTTTCTCTATAATATTTTCCATCACGTTCTCTTATTTCCTTCACTAATATATCAAGAACATAAGACTTTATTTAAGAAAACTCTACTATAACATCATTTCCATGCTTTTTCAATAATAACAAACTTAAAAATATATTGAAATCTTGATGTTCTTACCTTGTCCTATTGATTTCAATCTTTAACTTGATTTTCTCTCTCCTCTAGCTTCTAATTCTTGAATCTAACTTGATATTCTAGCTCCCCATTGTCTCCTTGTTTCTTTCTCTCTTGATGGATATGAAAATTCTTTTGATTTCTAAGTGAAAATGGTAAATTTTTGGTGAAAGGACCAAATTGTAAAGAAAAGAAAGTTTCTTTCTTTGTTTTCTCTTCATACATTGGATGCATGGGAAGTAGATGAAGGTTCTTCATCTTTCTTTCCATATATATACTAAATAGAATAATAATAAAATAATAAAATATCATTTAAAAATCAAATTAAAATATTAATAAACTAATAATTAATTAATTAATTAATCTAAAATATCACCAACATCATCATTGCCTTCTAGATTTCTCTCTCTTCTAATTGACCATTTTGCCCTTTATAATCTTAAAAATTCCATCCTTGAGTCATCACTTAATTTGGTAAAATTGTGATTTAGTCCCTCAAAATTCTTCACCTTTTCAATTTGGTCCTAATTCATCCATTTCCTTAGTTTCTAGATTATTCCACCCTTAAAATATTTACACTATTGGTCCTTCAAATTTTTCGTATTTACACTTTAACCCCTCAAATTTTGAGTATTTACTCTTGGGCAACAAAACTTTTCTCACTTTTGCGATTTAATCCTTTTTTGAATTAATATGTCATAATGTAATTCCCAATGTTGCCATAACTCAAAATTTCCCTTTTTGTCACTTTATTTCCTTATTTTACTAAGGATACCTACTTTCTTATTATAGTATTTTTCGGGGTATTACAGTAGTAATTTTTTGGGATATTACCTGTATATTGATGTAAATCTTAATTATTATTTTGGTTCATTGTGGTGTGTGATGGCAATGGTATGATTTTGGTTCTCAATGCATTTTGAAAGGTTGATTTGGAATGGTTAACTTGGTGCAAATGCTTAGGTAACTTGGTAAATCTTGGTTGATGATTTTGGTCTTAATAAATGAGGTATATTTGATAGTTGAAGAAGTATGAAATGCTAAGTAGTTGCACTTGAATGGATTATGTTTTAATGTGTGAATTGTGGTGCCAAGTGATGGCATATTGGTTAGGCACATAGGATGAATGATTTGGCATGTTTTAAGTATGTTTGAATGTGTTTTAACCATGTAAAAGTGATTGGAAAAGATTTGATTTGGTGTCCAAGAAATGAATGTTGATTTGGCTTTCATTAAGGTCATTTTGGGTGCACACGACCATGTGACCCCTATTTTTAGTTTTTCCACATTTTTCTGTTTTGTTTAAGATTAGTCCCTATTGTTTTTAAATTATTTCTAAGGTTCCATAGGCTTGATTTAAGGCTATTTTTGTATGAATGCTATGATTACTAATTGGACATTGATTTTCGATATTTAAATTGATTTTTGAAATGTATTTAAATATTATCGGATATGTTAATCGTCGTAATATTTCGTGACTCTATTCAGGTGATAGAGACAAGTTAGGGGTGTTACATAGGGAGGGAAACATGTCATTGTGCATAGCACCTAGTTGCCCCTCGATAATAGTAAATGGTTAGTGGATATGTGTGTGCATGTCACTACAGCAAAACAGGTTTTTGGCAGCATTTTTACTGGCGTTTGGATAAAAAACACCACTATAGATCAAGCATTAGCGGCGCTTTCTGGAATACGCCGCTATAGGTCAACCATTAGTGGTGCTTTTTGAAAAACGTCGCTATAGGTCGACCATTAGCGGAGCTTTCAAAAAGCGCCGCTATAGGTTGACCATTAGCGGCGCTTTTTGAAAAATGCTGCAAAAAATTAAGCACAACACCATTGAGCTTTAGTGGCATTAGCGGCGCTTTTTAAAAAACGCCACTATAGATCGAGCTTTAGCGGCGCTCTACCAAAAACGCCGCAAAAAACATTTTATTTGTCTATTTATTATTTAACTGGTTTATTTATATTAATTAAATTACAATTTATTTTTAATTGAATATTTAAATTCTTTAGAAAAAAATAATGACACATAGAAAAAATTTGAAAGTAAAAATATAGAAAAATATTTGTTAAAAATAAAAAAATTAAAATACTATTATTTAAAATAATTTTAAAGTTTATTTGGGTACATGACTGAATTTTTTTAATTTATATATTAAATAATTTCTTATATAATTGTAAAAGAGGTAGTATTAATTTTAAAATATTGAATTAATTATCATTATAGTTTAGGGTTTATTGTTTAGGGTATATGGTTTAGGGTTTAAGGTTTAAGAGTTACTATTTTAAGGTTTATGGATTATGGTTTATGGTTTAAGGGTTGGGGTTTAAGGTTTAGGGGTTACGAGTTAAGGGTTAGGGGTTTATGGTTATGTTTTATGATTTAGGGTTTAAGGGATAGGGGTTAAAGGTTTAGGGTTTAGATTAATTAGTGTTTTTTAATTTATATATTAAATAATATCTTATATAATTGTAAAAGAGATAATATTAATTTTAATATATTAAAATTATGATTATAGTTTAAATTATTTAAAATAGATAAACTTTATATATATTAAATGGTTTAGGATTTAAGGTTTACTTGAGATTTGTTAAATGATGGAATTTTATACAATCAATTAACGCTTTTATATTTAAAATATTTAATCTAAACCATTTGATATATTTAAATATTAGATTTAAAAAATTGATAAATAAATAAAAATAAAGTAATGATTGATATGGATAGGTAACTATCTATTTTGGATAGGACTAAATTATAACAAATAAAAATAAATACAAAAACTAAAATCATTCCACATCGAACATCTAGCAAAATAGTTATATTTTAGTTAGGAAGAAATATCTCTAATAAAATGGAGATTAGATTGGAAAAGAATAATATAAAATCATGATTAATGTCTTAATCTTTAATAGAAATTTGATATGTGAGAGATTGATTGCTTACATTGGATAATTCTAACTTAATAATTAATTATAACTATTTAACAATTTGTTTTCTTATTAAAATATACGGTATTTATTTTGAGAGTACTTAGTTTTTTTTTTTATAAAAATCCAATTTATAAAAAATAGTAATAATAAATGTTTTATAAAATCACTTAACTAATAATCTTTAGCAGACAAAATAAAGATTTTTAGCGGCGTTTTACTTTAAAAAAATCATTTTACTTTAAAAAAAATCGGGCGTTTTATCCCAAAATTTCCCCCTGAAACCCCTAACTTTGCAAACACTTCGTCCTCTTCATTTATTATCATTTTTCATTGTTTTCGGTTTAATAAATAAAAACTTTTAACTCCATGCCCATTGCCAATTTTTCTTTCTCAACCCCGATTCTTAAACGCCGAAATTTGGAATCCTAGATTTTTCTCTACAGAACTTTTCTTAATCCACAAGGTTTAGCTACTCTATGCGATTCCATCACGGATCCGAGTACTTGAGGACTCCACGAATTAGGTCAGTTTTTTTTGTTTTTGTTTTTTTTTAAAAATTCATAGGTTTTCTTTTTTTAACGACTCGGATCTGATTTAATCAATTGATTGGTTGATCTTTGTGATTTTCAAATGTACAGCTCCATTTTTCAAAAAGACAGTGGCGGATTAAGCTACAAATTTTAGGGTTATTATTTGCCTTGTTGAGTTTTAACAATTTTTCAGGAAACAAAAGTATGTATAAAAAATTACAACCAGAAGTGAACCAAGGTTATTTTTGCAAGTTGTTAATACATATGCTGTTGTTTTCGTGGTCGGTATTGGTTGTGGAGGTGAGGCCAAGCTTGCTTTCTGGGGAATCAGAAAGGTTTCTTTGACAAGATGTTGACAAGGTAATAGATTATGTTTTTTGTATTTTGCATTTAAATACTGCTATTCACAATCAAGTCTCTGGCTCATGTTTGATGTCTCTATAAGTCTGTCTTTAACCAAAATAGAGCCTAAGTCTATAGGTCAAGGGTTATGCTTGCTTTTTCTATTATTTCAACTTACTTTCCCTGCACTGTAATTCTTCACTAGCAGTTTTCTTTTTACAGATAGTATGTAACTATGTTTCTTTGCTTTTAAAGGTTGGTGATGTTGGGATTGGTGAGTTCGCAATTTTGACAGTGTAGTTAACTATGTTTTATAGTTGGAAAGTTGGTATAATTAGGAGATGGACCGTTTGATTCTGAATTTAAGCAATTTCCTTACTCTTTAATTTTTGGTATATTGGATAATGGTTTGTTTATTGAAAATGTGTTCTGGAAATGACAAGGTGTATAAAAGTTTTGGGTTTTAAGTTTTGTTGGCTTGCAGTTGGCAAAAGCAATTTATTTTTGGTTTGTTGGGGGGGGGGGGGGAGGGGGCTGAGATTTTACAGATAGTATGTAACTATGTTTCTTTGCTTTTAAAGGTTGGTGATGTTGGGATTGGTGAGTTCGCAATTTTGACAGTGTAGTTAACTATGTTTTATATTTGGAAAGTTGGTATAATTAGGAGAGATGGACCGTTTGATTCTGAATTTAAGCAATTTCCTTACTCTTTAATTTTTGGTATATTGGATAATGGTTTGTTTATTGAAAATGTGTTCTGGAAATGACAAGGTGTATAAAAGTTTTGGGTTTTAAGTTTTGTTGGCTTGCAGTTGGCAAAAGCAATTTATTTTTGGTTTGTTGGGGGGGGGGGGAGGGGGCTGAGATTTTAGCTTTGAAATGGATCGTAAGGAAATTTTGAGGTTTCAAAAAACATGAAATGTTGGAAATCTATTTTATATGAGATTAAGATTAATGGTTATTGCTTTTATAGGCTTCTGTATTGTCATAGTAGGATATTGCTGTTCTAGTATTTTGGGTGGATGGATGGGCTTTAACCTATGTTATCCAATACGAATATTGTAGGTAAGGTTGGCAGTTGATGCTATATTAATGGCTGAGGGTGCTGAACGGAAAGAGCATATGGGTATTAAGGTGATTTTTTTAAGTGTTTCTAACTTTTTTTTGAATAATTAAATTGGGGTTTTCTTTATCTGAATATTGATCGATGTTTTGGCATTTGAATTTCATGATTAGGGTTTAACGAAGCTTCTAGCAGACAATGCACCAAAGGGCATGAAGGAACAGAAATTAGAGAGCTATTTCGGCCGCAATATTACCATCGACGCCAGCATGAGCATTTACCAATTTCTCGTTCGTATATTGTTCCCTCGAAAAGAAAAAAAATGAAAATTTTCTCTTTTATATCAATTTGAGAGCTAAGACTAACTAACAATGTTTTTGTTTTTTAAAAATTTTGGGTTGATTGTAGATTGTGGTGGATCGTATGGGGACTGAAATGCTCACTAATGAAGCTGGTGAAGTTACCAGGTTTTTAATATATTTTTCTCTTCATTCACTAATTTTTTTTTATCTTACAAAACTATCGTTAGCTGATTCTTATTTTATTTTTTTACCTTTTCAATTACATTTTCATTATTTGGTTCATAAAATGTTTACATGGGTTCTGCTGGCATAATCCTTAGCCATTTGCAAGGCATGTTTACTCGGACAATTCGGCTTCTTGAAGCTGGGCTTAAACCTGTGTAATGTGTTTCTTTCCCTTTTTCTTTTCATTTTTCTTAGAAGTTAATTAGTCAGTCATTTTAACACAGATATTTTCTACCTTATGCTGCCTATATGGTACCACATCCCAAAGGCCTTTTATTTGCTAATGCTTGTGGTATTTTCTTTCAACTTTGTTTTTCATGGGCAGCCTCCAGATTTGAAAAAACAAGAGCTTGCTAAGCGGTACTTTATTGCAAATTATTCAAATTGTTTTTTGTTGGTTTCCTTCAATATGACCGGAGCTTGATGAGTAGAATGTTGCTTTTTCATAATTTTTTTACAAAATTTGTCATGTAGTTACTCAAAGAGGGCAGATGCTACTGAGGATTTGCAAGAAGCCATGGAGGTATTTTTCTTTGGTCACACATAGAGTGATAAGTAAAGTTTTCTTTTGTTGTTTCACCACTACGGAAAAATTAAGGTGCTGTTGTTTTTATTATTAGACTGGAAATAAGGAGGACATTGAAAAATTAAATATGCCAAAATTTTGTCACCTGTCAGTAGTAGATACTCGTAGAGTTTAATCAATTCAACACTACAAGAAAACAGAAGCGTATGTATAATAACCGTATTTGTAGTACTAATTTTTTATATAATAATGAAAAGAATATATGTTCTTTTCCGTATAATGAAATTTATTTATTTATTTTTGTTAGGAAATTTAATTGTTTATGTTAATATTATATGCTATATACATTATTTTATATACTTATGATCTATAATTAATTAAATAATATAATCAATTTAAAATAAGGTTAAAGTGTAAATTTGTTGTCATATTATAGGTGAATGTTGAAATTTATTACTAAAATTAATTTTACTTTTATTGTTAATGAAAAGTAATACATTCAAAATAAAATTTGACCTTTCCAAAAGAACGGTACTTTTAGCGGTGTTTGTCATAAAAGCGCCGCTAAAGGTCATGTTCTTTAGCGGCGTTTGTCATAAAAGCGCCGCTAAAGGTCATGCTCTGTAACGATGTTTGTACGTAAAGCGCTGCTAAAGGTCATGTTCTTTAGCGGCATTTTTTATAAAAGCGCCGCTAAAGCTCATGCTCTATAGCGGCGTTTTTTCACATAAATTTTGCGGCGTTGTCTATAGTGGCATTTTTTGCGGCACTTGTGAAAGTGCCGCAAATAGTTTTAGCAGCGCTTTTAAAAAAAAAGGCCGCTAAAAGCCTATTTTGCTACTGTGTGTGTTGTTATTGGTGGCCGACCAAGAGTATTGATTGGTTAAATTATTTTAATCTTAATTTATTTCAAGAGTGGGATAGAAAGGGATGAGGGAAGAAAAGGAGAAAACTTCATTTCATTTTCTTTGTTTTTCCTTTTTTCTTTTCGATTAGAACTAGAAAGAATGACTTCATTTGTATAAGGGAGAAAATGACAGTTTTGGCTTGTTTAGAAGTTCTTTCGAGTTCTAGTGGTAATTTTCCTAAGCCCTTTTCTTGGTCATAGTTGTTATTTAAGTTTTCGGTAGGAATTTTTGTGGAGAGATTATCCGAAAGTTTTTGGAGTTTGGAGAAATCTCCCTTCTAGTTGTAAATGATGCATGTTACAGTAGTTTTTAAATTCTCATTTTCCGTTAAAGGAGTTTAGTTGATGTTGTGGTTGTTTCCAATTTGTAATTGTGAAAATTCAATGTGTTTAGCTAAAGAAGTAGGGGAAGGTCCTAGTAGAAAAGGGAAGAACCTCGTTAGGTAGATAGAAGCGTCCTTGGAATATTTTTGGTGAGTTCCTTTAACTTTTATGTTTGATAAATTGATGAAGTAGCATGAAGGTATGATTGTCCAGGTAAAGATAAGTGATGCCTTTAACTTATTGACTGCGTGTTGTTTAAGTCTATTTGAAGTTTAAATCCAACAACTTGTTAGCATTGACTGTTAGTAAGTTAGGAATCTACGTGAGTTGACCATTGGTTGTAATTTTTGTATTCAAGTAATTGTATGTTTATTGTGAATGTGCTTTCTATGTTAGCGAACTATAATGATAGAAATTGAATGTGAGTGTAAAGATCAAAATGGTTAAACCTTCATTGGTGCTAGTGGCTCGTATCCAGAGATGAAGAAATAGAGGGAATTGAGGTGACTGTTGAAGTGTGTTTTTTGATGGGAGAATCGAATTGTGTTGTGAATGGAGAATAATAGTTTGATATTTTTTCCTTTATTAGGGCATATAAATGCAAACCTTGATTGGCGAAAAACCCCGGCCTTGCGGGGGAATACAAATGTGTTCAAATTTTAAGGTGGCTTTGTTGAGGGACGTTGATACAAATGAAATAATGGCTTTGTGGACGTACGATATGTTAGGATCGGGGACTAACACAAGGAAGGGTCCATGAAATTTTGTAAAGTGTTTATATGTGAGCTCTTTGCAAAGAATATGTGAACTGTCAATGTATTATATGCGTGAATTATCTCTACAAAGTATGTACGAACTGTCATTGTATTGTATGCATGAGTTGTCTTTATGAAGAATATGCAAACTGTCCATGTATTGTATGTGTGAACCGTCTCTGCAAAGTATGTGCGAATTGTCATTGTATTGTATGCATGATCTATCTTTGCAAAGAATATGCAAATTGTCAATGTATTGTATATGTCAACTGTCTTAGCGAAGTATGTGCGAACTGTCACTGTATTGTATGCATGAACTGTCTTTGCACAGAATATGCAAACTGTCATTGTAAAGTATGAGTAAATCGACCTACAAGGTAGTAATATGCGAACTCTATGTAAGTAATGTGCGAGTGAACCTAGTAAGTATATATGTGTGAACCGGTTCTGTATATGGTGATGTGAGACCTGTGTCACTGTGCAAACTGTAGCAAGGTGTAGGATATAGCAAATGAGCGAACTATGATAATGTACAATCTGTGACAAAGTGCGAACTACATCAAAGTGTGAACTATGACAAGCACGAGCTCTGATATTGTATGAACAGAGGGAACATGCGAGCTGTGGCATTGTTTACACTATATCAGTTTAGTTTCGTTTAGTTCCTCCACTAAGTTTAGCTTCCTATCTTGTTAACTTCCGGCATGCAGAATGTGCACAACTTGAATTAGTGTATATGTTGTTGGTGTGCTTGTGTGATTTTTTGTACACATGTTTGCCGGAGAGTTTCCACTTGAAAATTAATTTAATTAACCTTTGATTCAAGGGTTATAGGTTTTTGGAACTTACTAAGTTCATTTTGAACTTACCCATTTTTTTCATTCTATTTTTCAGGTATCTTAGGTTATTGCAAACTTCAAATAAGGACTTAGCTAGATCACGGCCTCATTTGTGAGCCATTCCTTTGTTTTTTTTTAACATGGACATACTAGGGTAGCTCGCAAACTTGGCCAACTTATAGTTTTATTTTGTTGTACTTTGATCTGGTTCACACCCCAGTCAGTTTTCTTTTGTATAAGTTGTTCAATTGTGGCACTTCATAGAACATCAAATTTCATTCTGTATTTGATATTACGTATTCGCATTATCATTCTTCGAATAGATCAAAATATCGTTGATAAATGCAACCGTGAAATAGTCTAAATATGGATGAAAGATCCTATTCATCAAGTCCATGAAAGATGTTGGGGCATTGGTAAGCCCAAAAGGCATTACCAAGAACTTATAATGACCATACTAAGTTCTGAAGGCAGTTTTTGGTACATCTGACTCATTGACCTTGAGTTGATAATATCTCGAATGAAGTTAATTTTCAAAAGCAATCTTGCTCCCTTGATTTGGTCAAACAAATCATCAATTCGAGGAAGTGGATATTGGTTCTTTATCATTACCTTATTCAATTGTCAGTAACCGATACAAAATCCCAAGGTTCCTTCATTTTCTTTCACATATAGAATCGGAACTCCCTGCAATAACACCCAGCTTGATAAACCCTCGATCTAGTAGTTCTTGCAATTAAGCTTTCAATTATTTTAACTCAATTGGGGCCATTCTATAAGGAGAAATCGAAATCAATGCAGTTCCAGGTGTTATTTCAATAGCAAACTCAACTTCTCTATCAGGTGACAAGCCTTGTAATTCTTCGAAAAATATATCTGAAAATTCTCAAACTGTGGAAACTTGATCCAATAAAGATCCGGACATGCATGTGTCCAATATATAGGGTAAATATGCCTCACACCCTTTTCTAATAAATTTTCGAGCCAATATTGCAGAAACTATATTGGTGATGCATTCAGGCATGTCAGCTTCAACATTTATTATCTCGCCTCCTATGGCTTTCAACGAGATTCTTTTTTGTTTTCAATTAACCACAACATCATGGAAAGTCAACCAATCCATACCAAGTATTACATCCAACTCGTCAAACGATAATAACATCAAGTTGGACAAAAATTCACGACCCTAGATTTTCAGTGGGCAACTCCAAAATTTATAACAACTCCTAAAAAATTCACGACCATGCACATCAAACTCTACAGTTTCTACTGGTATATTTCTTTCCAAAACTAATGATGTGCTTGTTGGATCACCGATAAGCCCATACAGTAGAAAATTTATTTCAACAATCATCAACCACGAATCCATGTACGAGGAACGAGACTGGTTGAAGATATACCTTTTCAAACCTGGAGAATGGTGAATAACACTGTTCGTTGGATTCCTTGGACGATGTCAAACCAAGCCGCAACAACAATATATCGACCTATACGTAGTCCACCTAGTTAAGCACGAATAAAAAAAACTCTTTGAACTCTTTCAGAGAAAATTCAAAACCGATTGCTAGACCCTTTTAGTTTTTCATACTTATTTGCTCCCACATAATCAGACATTATATTCCTTTTATTAGTATCTGTTAAGTATGACTCCTATTTTTAGTCAAATTTAAAAAATAATCTTTTAGTTAAACTCTGTTTATTTATTTCAGTCAAATACTGATTAGCTTAGATTATTTTATTATTATTTGACATATGAATTTAGCCTATAAATAGGATCTTTTACAACCTTAGAAAACACACCCATTAGAAATTAGAACTTATAACACATTCAGAGAATTTTGTATTTACGTTTTGAGGGTTCTTTATTTTTCGAATTTTCGGGGTTTAGTTTTTATCTCCATCTTTTGTACTCTTCATTCTTTTGCCATTATAGTAAAATTATCTTTTCCCGTGGTTTTTTTATCTTCTTTGGAGGGATTTTTCTACGTTAAATTTGTGTGTTCAATTTCTCAATTTATTCTACTATTTTTGTTACTTGTTGCTTAATCGGGTCGATCCCTAACAAGTGGTATCAGAGCTAGTTTAAAGATCAGCCCATTCAGATATGGCAACAACAAGTTTGAAATTGAGAAGTTCGATGGTGAGACAAATTTCCATCTGTGGCAAGTTCGGATGATGGCAATTCTAGTTCAATCCGGTTTGAAAAAGGTTGTTACCGGGAAAAAGCCTGAGAATCTAAATAAAACAAAATGGGAAGAGCTTGATGAAAAGGCCTTATCTGCAATCCAATTGTGCCTCACGAATACGGTATTGCAGGAGGTATTGATGGAGAAGACCTCATCCGCATTGTGGAAAATGTTAGAAACTCTTTATACGACTAAGTCTCTGGCTAACCGTTTAGTGTTGAAACAACATCTATTTACGTTTCGCATGAACGAAGGTGAGCTTCTTAGAGATCACATCAGTCAATTCATTACCCTTTTAAATGATTTAAAGAACGTTGAGGTTCATATTGATGATAAAGATCAAGCTATGCTATTATTGTGCTCTTTACCCCTTTCATACAAGTCTTTCAGGGAGACCCTGATTTATGGCAGAGACAAAATCTCGTTCGAAGATGTGAAGGGTCATTTGCTGAGTAGAGACAAACTCAACAATGAGCTACATTTGGATAGCAAGGCAGATAAGCAAGCTTTTGTTTTGGTAGCATCAAAGAAACGAGACAAAAAGTGTCGCTATTGTAAAAAGTTAGGTCACGTCAAAGCAGATTGTTATAAACTGCGAAATAAAAGAGCTGCTGAGAGTAACGAGGAAAATGTAGCTGGTGCTAATTTGGCCGATGAAAGCGGTGATGATTTCTTGTTAGTGTCAACGAGCGATAACTCCAAGCTCACATCCAAGTGGATCCTAGATTCGGGATGTTCTTTCCACATGTGTCCCAATAGAAAATGGTTCTCTACATACAGTTCGGTTGAAGGTGGAGTTGTGCGCATGGGAAACGATTCATCTAGTAAGGTAATTGGTATTGGTACTGTTAAAATTAGGATACATGATGGGACGATTAGGACACTCTCAGATGTTAGGTATGTACCTAATTTACGAAAGAATCTCATCTCCTTGAGTATTTTAGACTTGAAAGGATGCAGAATCAACATCAAGTCAAGCGGCATTAAAGTATCTCGTGGAGCTCTCGTTTTGTTAAAAGGTAAAAGAACTGGTAGTCTTTATATTCTGGAAGGTTCTACAGTGACCGGTGAAATCGGACGTCCCTCGTTCGTTACAGAGTCGAAGTTAACTCATTTGGAGTGGAGGAAACGTGGTCATAGGAGGGAAAAATGTATGACCGTTTCGTTGAAAAGAGGTTCTCTTTGGGATGCAGGTTTTGAAAAGTTAGGGCACTGTGTTCGTGAAAATCAGACCCGGGTTAGTTTTGATTTGGCAGTGTACAAGTCGAAGGCTAGATTCGACTCTGTTAATTCGCTGCATAGTTTAAGATAGGCTCGTGGCGGGCTTTGGCAAAGATGGAGTTGTGGAAATATGAGTCAAGGTGGAGATTTGTTAAGTATGACTCCTATTTTCAGTCAAATTTAAAAAATAATCTTTTAGTTAAACTCTGTTTATTTATTTCAGTCAAACACTGATTAGCTTAGATTATTTTATTATTATTTGACATATGAATTTAGCCTATAAATAGGCTCTTTTACAACCTTAGAAAACACACCCATTAGAAATTAGAACTCATAACACATTCAGAGGATTTTGTGTTTACGTTTTGAGGGTTCTTTATTTTTCGGATTTTTGGGGTTTAGTTTTTATCTCCATCTTTTGTACTCTTCATTCTTTTGCCATTATAGTAAAATTATATTTGCCTTTGGTTTTTTTATCCTCTTTGGAGGGGTTTTTCCACGTTAAATTTGTGTGTTCAATTTTTCAATTTATTCCGCTATTTTTGTTGCTTAATCGGGTCGATCCCTAACAGTATCATATATTAACATGAATTAAATTATTTTTTACATTTCAGAGAAAATCATGGAAGATATTGAAATTATATTCTTTCCAAAATAATACAAACTTCCATAAATATTAACTCTAAAAGAAGTTATGAATCGTATCTGCCAAGTAAAACTATCTGCCAGGCCACACTATCCGCCAGGCGATAATGTCCACCAAGTGATACTTATCCTCCAATGATGAGAATCCACCATAGTTGTATGTAGGAGGGTATACGCCCATTCTATTGACGTGAAGTCTATTCTCTTTAACCATAAGGTGTGACCCTGTAGGTTCTTATAACATTGGTAGTAAATACTATAACATTTCTAATGTTACAAGCAATAAGTGACATCTAGTAATGCATCACTGCTACCCAAGTTACAAGAAGTCGTGAATTGACATAACCTTTATGTGATAAAGTTTTCATGTATTATATCCTTTTGTCCTTTATATCTAGATTGGACACAAGTTAAGCTAGTCACAGTTGTATGGTCCAATCTTATATTTCTTGATATTTTGAGCATACTACAATAAACAAATAAGTGTGATATCTCATATAAACTTATTTGAGTATGACCATGCATTTTTAGTCTCATTTCATAAAGTGGCCCAAGATATTACTCCTATTATGTATAATGGATAAATCCTATCTTGATCAATCATATCCCACTACATAGATTGTGGCATATCCAGCATCAGTCTTTATTATTGTCACCAATCAACTACACATTAGTCTCAATGCATTATTATTGTCCAAGCCCACAATAGTACTTGATTACGGACCTTTGAAGAATATTCATATTATTCTCAAGACTTTATTATTAATTAGTTTATTAATATACACAGAAAAAGAAACTAAAATAACAATGACATTGCCTTATATTAACAAATAAGGTAAAATGAATATGTAATTACAACCATCTCATGATTGGTCTTTGGGCATACTCTAATAGTGAAAATATATGAAAGAGTTGACCTAGGTTCGACTAATACATGCACAAGTATGTCATATAAAGAAAATGTACTAGCAATAACATCAGCACCAGCTGCCTTCTCTCGAACCTTGATTTTATAAGATCTGGCAAGCGCACAAGCCTTATATCTCAGAGACGTCTTCTTGTTCCTCCCTAATTGCTTCCAACACTATTACCAATTCCTAGCTTCCTATGTAACAACCTATTTGCAGTGGTGTTAGAAACAGTGGTTTAGGAACCACAAATCCAACTAATGAGTCTGTAAATCTTATATTTTATTTATATGGGTCAAATATAGTTTATACTGAATTTTGATTTGATTAAATTTTGCTAATTGAACAAATAATTAGGTATAAGTGGTTTGACCCGAAAGTCAAGTGGTTTTCTAAAATAAGGTATTGAGACCTCGTTTCTATAAATCGAGTTCATAAGTATTTAAAATGTTTATAGAGTTATTAGATTGGTATGTGAAGTTACGGTTCGAAAATTTTATTGTTTGACTAGTTAATTAAAGAAAAAGGACTAAATCATAAAAGGTGTAAAACTTAATCGCTATTGAATTTTATGGATTAAATGGCTTAATTATTATAAGTGGATGGACTCATATGGCAATTATACCATTTTTTTGTTAATGGATGGTTAAAGGTTAGAAATTAGTTTGTTTGGATGAAAACATTAAGGTAAAATTGTAATTAGGTTAATATTATCATAAATTAAAGAAAAATAAAGAAGTCATCATCTTCCTTAACAATTTTTCCACTGAAAATAGAAAAGAAAACACCATTGAAGGGCTTTGAAGGTTCGGCCATTGAAAATCTCTTGCATGTAAGTTCGTTTTGAGCATGTTTCTCGTAAATTTTATGTTTTTGAGATCGTTGTAACTTAGTTTATCTAGTAGCCTAGAGACTAATTTGTGATTTTATCAAAGTTTTGAAAATTCACCATTGATATTTTCGAAGCTTTTTGGTGGTAAATGGTTTGGTATGAAGTTTGACAATGATTTTAGGCTAGTTTGTAAAGTGATTTTATATAATTTTTATGTTTAGGAATTAAATTGAATATAAATTAATTATGACATGTTTTTCTTGTGAAATTTTAGCATATGGGGGTTTTTTTGGATTATTAATAAATTTGGTTGAGAGTATTTGGGGTTAAATGTGAAAATTTAACTAGTTTTGGTGTTAAAGACTAAATTGAATAAAGTGTACAAGTTTAGGAAAATTGTAAAATAAAATTTAAAGGTTACATGCATAGAAATGAGTTTGATAATGTATTTGAATTTGATAAATTGAATTTAATCATTATAAAGATCAAGAATTGAATTTTATAGCGGATAATCGAGGAAAAGAGAAAATCGCAGATTAGTCCCTACAAGTCAATCGATAGCATATCTTAGGTAAGCTCATAGTATAGATGAATATATGTATATACATTTATAAATTGTGATATTACGATTTGGTTAAATTATATTTGGGTTGAATTTTGATATTAAATTGAAATTATAAAATGTAGACAATTAAGTACAAGTGAAAAATGATTATTCAGTAGTTAGTGAATAATATGGTTAATTGCTATTGAAATGAACGTAATTGATTTATAGCATACGTATGGATAATGTGGAAGTGCCTCTAATTAATTTATAGTGTTAAGAATTCTATTAAATGTCCTTTTAAATGTAGTAAACAATTAGGATGGGATTGGCATGCCAATAGGGTTAGAACGCGTGCTTGTACGGAATTGTACTTCAGTGCCTCTGTTCGCACTACGGTGTCTTTGTTACCATCTCGATGCTCTCTAGTGTGTTTTGGGAAAACCCGTGTATCCAAGTCATGTTGTTATAGTTCATCGAGCTATGAAAATTATGAATAATCTCAAAATGACTTGTTATTTTCAATGATTATCCATTAAAAGGTTTGTATTAAAGTAATAACATGTTTGAACGTTTTATTTGGTATTAATGAAATGAAATGTCTGTGTAATGTATATGAAGGAACTCATCCTGTATTAATCATGTGAATTCTTGTACATGACTGTCAGGTTAAATTAATCTAAGCTTTATTAGTTTTTACATTAGTAATTGAGGTATGTTAATTTGAATTTCACTTATGAACTTACTAAGCTTTATAAGCTTACTCTGTTTGTTCTTGTTTTTTGTAGTTAACGCTTTGCTGAACTGGTTAGGCGGATCAACTTCAAGGCTCACACTATCAAACTTCTATTTTGGTAGCTTTTGATTTGGTTCTTTTGTTTTGTGGCATGTATATAAGGTTTTGAAGTTGTTAATGTTTGAAAATTAGGTTTGGAAAACGCAACAGAAAATAAATTTAGGAAAAATCCAGAGATTTAATTATTTTTTTCAAAACAAGAACTTGGTTGTGATATCTAAAGTAATAAACACTTAACCAAAATTGTACATTTTTTATTCTTCTAGGATGAGTGCTTCGACCAAGTCGTCTTCTCCGCTATCCTCAAGCTCACGTATGCGAAGTGTTGGCTCGCTTCGAATCAGAAAAATTTTCACAAAAATTATTAGTGGGGTAATTTTACAATTTCTCTAAACTTTTGAGACAAGTTGTGAATAAGAAAAATATCTCTAGAAATTTTTTGAAATAATTTCTTAAGAGAATTTTCTCTCTACTACTTTCTCTTGAACTCAAGTGTGTAAAATATAATGACTCGAGACTCTCTTTATATAGGAGAGTTTAGAGTTCAACTATGAATAAACTTAATCACTTTAATATTAAATTAATATAATACTTATCAAGATAAATATTAGATTAAATTTAATCTTAAATCATTAAATTAATAGAATATTTATCTACAAAATAAGCATTAAAATAAATTTAATATTAAATTTATTAAAATAAATTTATTTTTGGAATAGTTAATCTGAAATCAAATTCTCTTGAAAAGTCCTAGTATGAGTGTAATTGTTCCACTGCTCAACTATTGAAGAACCACCACTGCCCAACTATTGAAGAACCACCACTGCCAACCATTTTTCGGCCACCAGAATGTCACCGTCGTATCCGCTGTCACCCCAAGCTTGGTCGGTTTCTGCCAATTTGGTCCGAGTTAGTGACGACCCGACCGGTCCAGTCCAGCCATCAGTTGGACCATCGACTTGATTTCATATACCAGACCCGATTCAACAGGTTTTGGGTCTTGGTTTCGATTTTGGGCTCTCGAGCCCAATTTACGATCTCAGGTCCAATTTTCAAGTTCAATTACTCATTGGGCCAATTGTCTCACTTGAAAATTAATTTCCAAAAATATCATATTAATTTTAATTAATTTAATTAATTTAGTTTTACTTGATCAAATTTAATTTCCCAAAAATCACTTAGATTTTCCAAATTAATTTTTTAAGAAAATTCTTTAATCAAATTCTTTAGTTGAACAATTCTTATGACCGCCCAATTTAATTCCACATTGAATAAACTGACTCAATTAAATTATTTCCAAAGTTGTAGAATTTTCTTCTGATTCAAATGCAATCCAATCTAGCTTTTGTTGAGCTAGTGGAAGAACCAATCAGACATACAATTAGGCTCTAGTAATTGTAATTATGTCCAAAAGTATCTTTCCGATAATTAGCAATTACTTAATCATGGAGTCAGTCCACAAGAAGTATCATGATTGAAAACTCATTATTGCATACTCTTTATGAAAGAAATTCATCCAATTGCTTTGTCCAATGACCTCGTCATGTGTGTGTTACCCTCATATGATATTCTTGATTCCTTTAAGTTAAATTCATTCACTCAATACAATCATATTTTATCTCATTGTCACTATTGTGTCTTCTTAATGATTAATATGATCACCGTCAACAAATGACTGTGATAAATTGCTCGTTCGAGAACAAACAACTCATGGCGATGTTCCATATTTATCAATCCGTACAATACCAATAACAAGATATCGTTAGCTCTTTAATTAAGCTATGAATTCCACTGTTGCTAGTAAAGTGATGCCATACACAATTCATGTACCCAACATACCAGCTATCGGCTCGATCATCTTTAGAACATATGCCTCCACTTATATCAAAGCACATGAGTTACATACGCATGGTTAGTGACTAACTTAGGATTTAGGTAAATCACACCATGAACGTCACAAATGAATTAATTCACAAACGGATTCAGAATTAATTCAACTTGGGTCCAGTCTGATGTATCATTCTGTCAATGAATACATCTATGTCTCTACCCGTGGAGTCAATTGCTCTGATAGCTAAGACTAGCCATATCCCCAATTGGAATTCTAGACGACATAATAATCCTTCTAAATATTTGAATCAAATGCTCACTTTGATTCTTTTACAGGATTACGGACTTGTTTAGATTATCTATTGTAGTAAGTTATCTTTCTCATAATGTAAACATTCTTACAATGTCACTAATCATCAGTTTGAACTTAGATAATCAATGAGCTAATATTTTCTTGTCACAATTTCACTATGCATGTAAAATATGAAAGACAGAAATACAAAAGATATAATACTGAAATGTGAAATTCACTTTATTTATTCATTGTTCAAATAAATAGAAAACAATTACATTTTTACTCAATATAGGCACATTTCCTATCAGTTAAATTTGAAGTTTTGTTGAATTTGCAAGCTTGGTTAAAGTGATATATAAAGTTAAGTTTGTGTTTCATGATTAAGCTTGTGATGAATGTGATGTATCTAGTTGAAATACCATATTGATCCTATTTGGTGGGATGATGGTTTGTGTCATTTGAATAGTAAGCATGATGGTTTTGGTGTATTGAAATGGTAGTTGGTTTTGGTGTCTTATTCGGTGAATAAATGTGGAAATGGTCATTTTGGTTTTGATAACTTATAGTTTGGGATGAATATGTTGGCCTTTGGAATGTGGTATAATTGAATGGTTGTGGCATGTGGTATTTGGTACATCATTGAAGTTTATGTTTAAATTTTAGTGTCAATGATGACATATTGGTTAGACACTTAGGTTGTTAGTGAATTAGTATAATTTGATACATTTTGAATAGGTTTGGATGTTGGTTAATGAGTGGCTTGAATCTTAAGAAAAGCTTAGTGAAATGGCTTGTGTTTGAAGGTGTTTTTGGACACACACAACCTGTGACATAGTTTGCCACACGGTCGTGTGCCTACGCGGTCTTATGAGACGACCGTGTAATTCTTAAATTTTTGGTGCATGATTGTTCACACGGTCTTAGGGAGTTACACGGTCGTGTGACCCTTTATTCGAATTGTACACAGTCTGAGAACATGGGGGTGTGGAATAGCCACAAGGCCAAGCTTGGGGCCACACAGGCTGGTCTCCTTCACTCGACCTAGCCACTTCACCGTGTTTTGTACATTTTACATAAATTTTTGTATAAGTTTCAATTGAACCCAAATTTGATTTCGATTTGTTTTGAATGTTTCGTAAGTTCGATTTAGGTCCTAAATTGATTAATTAGCATGGAAATGATTGGTAATGAATTATTTGTTTGTTATTAAATGTTGTTATGAAAGTTTATTATCGTAACACCTCATAGCTCGGGTTAGGTGACCAAACCGGGTATAGAGTGTTACATTATACCTTTCCAAGGGGTTGGCATAGGCTTCGCAGCATGTTCAATGCTAACATCTACCTTCTTTAGGCAGTTTATCATGAAGTGTTTTGTGGAGTCACATCTAAAGCAAGCTCCCTTTCTTAGCCAACACTCTCCAATATGGGTTTTCCCACAGTACTCGCAAATTGGTCTACTCACATTTTGGACACTTTCTGTACTAGCTACTCACATAACTTGAGCTCGCAGATTACTCTATCTTAGCCCTTATCTCCTCGAGATTCTGGAAGAAATGGATGAAAAGGCTTTGGAAATCTCTAGTCTTCTTGGTGGGTGGCAACGGAAATGTTCTGGTCGTACTATGCTTGCCGAAATCTCAATTCTTAGATTTAGTTTGTCTTTTCTCGTTTCGTATATCTTCTATTTTCTATGCTTATTCAGATAAAATGACAAACTCTTTTAGCTTAAGAGCTCCGACCAATATTTGAATATCTTCATTCAGTCCCCACTCGAATTGGCTGCACATTTCTGCATCAGTGATTAGTTCCTAAGCATATTTACTCAACTAAACAAAGTCTCATTCATATTTAGCTACTGTCATACTCCCCTGTTTCAGCTCCACAAACTCCTTTTTCTTCTTTTCCAAGTATAACTGACTTATATACTTCTTTTTTAATTTGGTTTGGAAGGACTCCCAATTTACCCGATTCCTCAGGATCACTAATGCCAAAGTCATTTGCCATTGGCATGCCTCCTTTTTTAGCATAGATACAACACATCTCAAACTATCCTCGGGAATACACATTAGTTCATTAAGAACCTTTTTGTTGTTTTCTAACCAATACTCGACTTTTATCGAGAGTACACATCTCAAACTTATTTTTATTTTAGTCCCTAAACTCAAAACAAACCAAAATTCTTTTACAAAATAGTTCTATTTAGTAACCAATCTTAGAAATCTTTCATTTAATCTCATGAACACCTAGAATTAATTAATGGAAATTCCCTCAACTTTTAACATTTTTACAAAATAATTCCTGGGTTAGCTAAATTAAGCTACAACGATCTCAAAAATATAAAAATTACTAAAAACGGGTAAAGAAATCACTTATATGCATGTATCGTTTTTTGGTCAAACCTCAAGCTCTTACAATGGAGGTTTTAACTTTGTTTTTTTGGTGGAAAGTCCCAATAAGGAAGGTGGTGTAATTTTTTATGTTTTAAATATTGTTTATTAATTTAATTATTTAAAATTTTATATTATTCTATCCAAAACAATGTCATAAATCGTCCACCCACTTTAGTAATGGCTTAATTGTCTTTTAAATCCTTAAACAAACTTTAATTATGCATTTTAGCTAATAATAATCAATAGTGATGAAGTTTTACGTCTTTTACGATTTAAATCTTTTTCCTTAACTATTCAATCACTAAAATTACTGGACCAAGGCTCAATTAAACTCTATAATAGACTCGTAAATATTATAAGCTAATATTTACTGACTCAATCATCAGGAATTAGGGTTCTGAAACTACCATTTTCTGATACCACTAAAAAACGGGATGTTATAATGCATCACATTACATTGTGTGATATTGTATGGTATTGAATTGGTATATAAAAAATATTTGTAGATACCAAGTGTAATACCCAATTTTAGCCCGGGCTCACAAAAAAAAACCCAAAGTAATATCATTTGGCCCGATCGGAATTGCCCATTACTTGAAAAGGTTGAAGGTCCATCTACAAGCTTATGGAAACAAAATCTTCAGGGATATGCAATCTTAGATATGATATGCAATCTTAGATATGATATATAATCTTAGATATGATATGCAATCTTAGAAGATATGATTTTGTAATCTTAGAGATTTAATTTGTAGATACCCTTTAATCTCAGCCGTTGATGTAATTGATCTGTACCGTTGGATTTAGGGAGGCTCAACTATAAATACAGGCCTCTCCCTTCATTGTGAAAGAAAAAAAAAGGAGGAATAAAAAAGAGAACGATTGGCAGTTTTTTAAAGGTGGCTTACTATTTTTTTTCTTTTGATTATTTTTTTACTTATTTACGATTTTAAAAAAAGGGAGAAGGTGATACCACTGCGAATTTTATTTATTTTATTTAGCCCCTCCGCCTTTTAATGCTTTTGTAATTAAGTTTTTTTTTAATTTACCCTTTTATTTATTTTTATTTCAATTTGGTCTAATTTGAACGGCGTCGTTTAGAGAAGAAGGGAAAATTGCCCTTCCAGCCCCTCTATGTAATTCGAGCATTCAATTAAGTCCTCCAGACTTTATTTATTTGCGAATTTACCCCGGATCTTTACTGGCAATCCAATTTAGTCCATTTTCATATTTTCTTTAAAAATCAATATTTTTGATAATGCAATTGTATTCTTTTAATTTTTATTTTATAATTCTCATATGCAATTATTATTATTATTTTTATATGTATATTTAAGCATGTATTTATGTTTTTTTATACTAAAATTTTTGCATACTTATATTTTATATACACATGTTTAATTTATTTAATTAATTTTAATATTATATTAATTGTTTAAAACTTATGCATTTTTTTATGTGTACAGTATATTTTTTATTCGCTTATTAATTTATGTTTGCATATTTTTATTATTATCTTGCCTATTTATTTGATATTTTGCACGTCATTATTTTGTTTATTTATTTGTTTATTCATATTATTTCTATGAAATTGTTGTATTTATTATTGATATTTGTTTAAGGGTCATTCATTCACATATTCAACATAACATTACCCTATCTCTTATTTAATTTTAAAATAAAACGCTTCAAAATAGAGGTAATACTTGTATTTAGGATTTCTCAAGAAAATTGAGCCCTAACGTATTGGGTTCCGATTTTTTTGAAAATCTAACAATCGAGGATTTCTCTTTAATCAAAAAAAATAAGAACTCATTATTGGGAATTCAACACGTTGTGTCCTAACGTATTGGATGTGACGCATTGATTTCTCGAAATGAATATTTTTTAAAAAAATAATAAAGGAAATATTCCGAGTTTAAGATTTTAGAGGAATTGTGCCCTAACGTATTGGGCCGCGATTTCTTAAATCTTGAATAAATGAATATTCTTTTACATTTTTTATTGACTGGTATTTTGCTCTAATTCATTTTGGGGAAAATTAGAATGTCGTGCCCTAACGTATTGGGTGTGGTATTTTATTTCTCTAAAATGATAAGGGTCTTAATACGTAACGTTTTAAGTTTTTGCTAAGGATTACGATTTTCAAATTTTTGACATTAAGACATTAATTAATTAACTAGGTACCAATTTTTGGGCGTAATGAGGGTGCTAATCCTTCCTCATACGTAACCGACTCTCGGACCCGTTTTTCTAAAATTTGTAGACCAAAGTCATTTTTAGGTGACCCAATTACACCTTAATAAAAGATTGGTGGCGACTCCCAATTTTCATTTTTTAAAGTCGACAACCTAAAATTTTTGTTTTTTTCAAAAAAATGGTTTCGACAGCTTGGCGACTCCACTGGGGAACTTAAGAGAGTCGAGCCACAAAGTTGATTAATTATTGTCTTATAGTCGAGAAAATATTTTTTATAAAAAAAAACTCATGACATCCTTCATTATCTTCTTGTTTAAATATTGTTTGCATTATACATTCCATGAGCTGAACAATTTTACCCTTTTAAATGGGAGTGAGAAGCTATGCCTTCGTGAGGTTTTCACCTCCGTGTAAGGTAGTGGATTGCTTCCGGGATACATCCATACCTATGTCTTCGTGAGATTTTCATCTCCGTGCAACCATAGGGAAATGTATTCCCCTGAACTGAACTCGGTCCATATGAGCCTATAATGGGTGAAGATCGAGGAATCTGCTGGTTCGGGTACCTTTGCCCTAGAAGCCGAACTTCATATAGTGAACTTTAGGAATCCACCTTAGGTAGAACTATACTAAACCCTAGTAGATATCCTAGTAGGTGTTTTACTCTTTCTTGATTATATTCTATGTTTATATTCGATACTGACTTTTTGTGTTTTATTTTGATTGCATGACATGACATTTCATTTCATCATAAAAAAAAGAGGTGTTGATTCACGTTCAGTTGCTAAATAGAGAGCTTGTCATAAGGAAATGGGTTTCTTGATAAAGTGGATGATAATATGGTTGTCTGAATATGGTCCAAGAACAAGTGATAAGAGAAGGATGATAATTTAATGGAAGACTACACGACTATGGCTCCGCTGCCCAAGGATTCAAGATGAAAGATTATTTGAGAGCTACTGAACCTTCTTAAAGAGAAGCCAACGAGCATCACGAGGATGAGTGAGCAACAAGTTACGACCTGGATCGAGCAAAAAAGGAGATAGATGAGACGTTTTTTAAAGAGTTCGTGAGATTTATCTTAATGCTCGAATGAAGAAGAGGATCGAATATCTCCACCTATGAGGGCAAGGCCATATAAATATCCATTTTATGTAAAGAGATTTGTTTTCTTGTAAATTTTTCTAAATGGAATTGAATCAGAATCAACGTCTCTTTATGCATTCATTTCATGCATTCGCATTACATGATATCATAGCATTAAAATTCTTCAAAAATTCTAATTAATTTAAATCACTGCTCAGTTAATCTGGAAACCAACCAGCCTACTAAACACCGCTACGGTACTCGATCGAAAACTAAGGATATGGATCAAAGGATGGAAAGACTAGAACAATCCCAAAAGGAAATGCAGGAGCAGCTTCAAAAGCAAATGAATGAGTAGCAAAAAATGATAGACAAAATGATGGAATCTCAAGGGAGTATGATGGCTCAGTTAACTCAATTGTTCAACAAAGGAACTGATAAAGGAAAAGGCTCTGCGCTCAATATTGAAGAAGGAGACAATGAGGGACCTATTTATTCCCCAGAACTTACCTCTCAACAAGCGGAGGTATAACCGCGCAAATCCTCCATTACCATCAACCCTCAAGGCGGTGCTGTAACACCAATGAACTTTCAAGCTAGATCAGGCTCTAACCCTGGAGACAACCTTGCTAATCCCGCTATCCCTGACTTCGATGAGACAGTTGAGAAAATGAATGGTGAATTGCCGAAACAGCTCGAAGAAAAGTACAAATGGCTGGAGGAAAAACTTAAAGCGATGGAAAGTACTGAGGGCTACCATGGAATTGACGCTAAAGAATTGAGCTTGGTTCCGGATTTAGTACTCCCTTATAAATTCAAAATGCCTGAGTTTGAGAAGTACAATGGAACTAGTAGCCCCGAAGCTCATGTTACCATGTTTTATAGGCAAATGACTGGGTATGTTAATAATGACCAACTGCTGATACATTGTTTCCAGGATAGCCTCGCAGGGGCAGCATCCAAGTGGTACAATCAATTGAGCCGTACCCAGATTAATTCATGGAGAGATCTAGCACAGGCGTTCTTAAAATAGTACAGTCATGTGACTGACATGGTACCTGATAGAATTACTCTTCAGAACATGGAGAAGAAGCCTGGTGAAAGTTTCAGGCAATACGCACAGAGATGGAGGGAGGTTGCCGTCCAAGTTCAGCCATCTCTTCTAGAAAGAGAGATAACGATGCTTTTCGTTAGTACATTGAAGGCCCCATTCATCACACATATGTTAGGGAGTGCAACAAAAAGCTTTTCTAACAAAATCATGAATGGTGAAATGATTGAAAGCGCCATAAGGAGCGGAAAGATTGATGCTGGAGGAAATAACAGAAGGCAAGCCTTAAAAGAAAAGGAAAATGAGGTGAATAGCGTGAATACGTACGTTAAATCAATTGCTAATCAACAGAGTTCATCAAGAGAAGAATTAGGTGTGAAGCCAGGTACTGAAAAGCTCCAGTTCACGCCAATTCCAATATCGTACAAAGAGCTGTATCAAAGCTTAGTCAATGAGCATGTTGTTTCTCTTTTACATGTGAAGCCTCCACATCCCCCGTATCCCAAATGGTATGATGCAAGTGCACAATGTGATTATCATGCAGGAATTACGTGGCATTCTATAGAAAATTGCATTACCTTTAAAAAAGTGGTTGAAAGGCTTATCGGTATGGGCGTTGTCAAATTTGGCGATTCATCCAGTGCAGAAAATCTGCTACCCAATCACATTTGATAATGGGGGTGAATGGGATGTATGAAGAAATGTTGAGAGGCGTTCACATCAATGCCATTTTTGAAGACACAATTTGCAAGGGTCCTTGAAGATATTCGCCTTTATCAACTTAGAAGTGTTCTAAGTAATTGAACTGCGGAAGAAATCTCTGTAGTTTTTTAGAGCTTATTTAGAGTAATGTTCAGAACAATTTTGTTATTTTTAGCCTAAAAATGATAAAAATTCATTTGCGAAATAGGCTCATGTCTGAACGTCATTATTCTAATAAAATACATCTTTGTATTCATTTTTGAGCCAATATATTTTATAATCATTCTTTTGGATTTTCTTCCACATTCATAATCATATTGTACAAATAATCATTCTTAAATTCGTACATTCTTTGTATATTCTTTTGTACTTACTATAGGTCCCTGGATATCAACGATATGAGTGACGCTACTACAGACTCAGAATCTCCTTTTGAGCGAGACATGTGTTTAGAGGGATCTCATGACTTTGAAGATGACATAGATTGTAGCCTATTTTCAGACCTGTTAAGGATGGTAGAACAAGTCGAGAAACGGATCTTACCCTACAAAGAATCATTGGGATACTTGACTTCTCCATATGTAGGGCATAAAGGTCATTTGGTCAATCTAGCCAAAATAGTCTGACAATCATTGATTCATCTTTGTGGTCGTCAATTACTTTACTAAATGGGTGGAAGCTGCTTCATATGTCAATGTCACAAAGTCGACAGTTAGCAAATTCGTGAAGAATCAATATGGAACGCCAAAAGGAGCATATCTAACAATGTACTAAACAATAGCACAATATCAAAAGTTTGCAGTCTGTTCATGATTAATGCCATATCGCCAAAAAGGGGATGGCAAAAAAAAAAACAAAATCTACCAGGACAATGTCTTTCTCTTGGGTCCATTGCGGTTTTTCCTATTAAAGACAAGATTCTTTCTCTCTGAGTTTTTGGATCCAATACCGATTGAGGAAGAATGTTCAAAGTTATCCGTCATGGTCAAATGCGCCAAAAGTAAATGATGCGAGCTCACAAAAAAGGTCCGCTCTAAAGAATTCCTTGAGATGGACCTGGTATTGAAGAAGATCCTTCCCATACAAAAAGAACTTCATCCCAAGCTAGGAAGGACCTTATGTGGAAGGTCTTATCCGGAAAAGCGTCGACTTTGATTAGAAGGGATAACAAGGACATGTCTAATCTTACGAGTTCAGATTCAATAAAAAATATTTCAAAAAAAAAAGGGAGAGGCCAAGGTGAAAATCCACAAAGGACGCCTTGAGACCAAAGGGGATTTGAGTTGAAAACCCGAAAAGAGCAGCTCAAATATTGATCAAAATGGGGCATGAGGTGATCAGAGCAACTCAAATCTTGATCAGATTGGGGCATGTGGTGATCTAGTTATATCTGAATCAACAGGAAATAGTAGGCAAAATCTTGGGGCATTGGCAGAGTACTGTGGATCTCCTAAACACATGTCAAACTCAGAAGGATCTTCAAAAAGTTTGTACAGAGAAGTTCAAGCTACGATATCTGGGGCACCTAATTTTCATACTATTGAATTTGTTATTCTTGGAATACTTAATTCTTTTCAAAGATACACATTCCCAATCAATTTCTTTGTTATCTTTTTTTTACTATAATTTATTCTTATCCCTTGTTATGACCTTTTTGTAAGCATGTTGCATTGGAATAATGATCAATGGACTAATAAAACTTTCACAAGAAAAGTTTTGCATATTACTCTAGAAGTTTCTAAGTAATACAGGAGCCTGAAATAGGACTATTATTTAGAACGCACCAGGTTTAAAGGTTGGAAATCTGAAAAGGAAGAGTCTAAACTAGGACTTTCGCTTTGGATTTTGTTGTCAAAAACATTGGTTGAACAAAATAATAAGATGTCGTGTTGATGACAAAGCCTAAATCAACAAGCAAGTAATGATCACCAAGCAATAGAAAGAGGTTGCCTTGGGAAGAGAGCCTTCATTTGCACATGAACCTTTGGTATGACACCTTGGGAATGGTGTAAGAGACTAGAAAGATTTAGATCCTGTATCCTTGAATTGTGATAGGAGAGGATTGAAGAAAAGCCATATACTCTTGGGTTATAGTGGGAGAACGATGGTATGAATTTTTGCACCCCAATGGATTAAACTTGGAGGTTCACAGTGGGGGGCAACCTGGGTAAATGTTTCTTCAGAAAAGCCAGTCAAGCAAGAAGGCGTTGTAGCATGCCAGTCACAAAGCCTTAATAAACTTCGAGTAATGACAACCTAAGTGGGATCATTCTCGGAAAAATAAAATTTTGCATTCATGCAAACACCATTCACACATGTCTAGTTAGGAGCATTTGATGCATTTTGATCATGCCATCCTAATCATTAGGCATAATTAGGTTCATTATACAGGTCATGTTCCCCAGAGAATAGATTAGTGAAAATAATAGATCTTGCCTTCCTGCATCGACAGCGAAGTAGATCGAAAAAAAAGTCTTGCCTTCCTCGGTTGTAGTGGAGCAGGTTAAGGATAGCAGATCTTGCCTTCCTGCATTGACAGCGAAACAGATCGAAGATGGCAGATTTTACCTCCTTGTGGTTACAGTGGAGTACATTGGAGCTAGTAATTCTATTTCCCTAGACAACAGTGGAATATGTTGAAGATTTCAGATCTTCTCTCCCTAAGCAGTAGTGGAGCAGGTCGAAGATGGCGGATTTTACCTCCCTGTGGTTACAGTGGAGTACATTGAAGCTAGTAATTCTACTTCCCTGGGCAACAGTGGAGTAGATTGAAGATTTCAGATCTTATCTCCCTAAGCAGTAGTGGTGTAGATCAAAGATGGCGGATTTTACCTCCCCGTGGTTACAAGGAGTACATTGAAGCCAATAATTCTACTTCCACGAACAACGAAGGAATAGATTGAAGATTTCAGATCTTATCTCCCTAAGCGATGAGTGGAGCGATTGAAGATGGCGGATTTTACCTCCCCGTGGTTATAGTGGAGTACATTGAAGCCAATAATTCTACTTCCACGGACAACGATGGAATAGATTGAAGATTTTAGGTCTTATCTCCTAAGCGGTAGTGGAGTAGATCGAAGATGGCGGATTTTACCTCCCTGTGGTTACAGTGGAGTACATTGAAGCCAGTAATTTTACTTCCCTGGACAATAGTGGAATAGATTGAAGATTTCAGGTCTTATCTCCCTAAGCAGTAGTGGAGCAGATTGAATATGGTGGATTTTACCTCTATGTGGTTATAGTGGAGTACATTGAAGTCAGTAATTCTACTTCCCTGGACAACAGTGGAATAGATTGAAGATTTCAAATCTTATCTCCCTAAGCAGTAGTGGAGCAGATCGAAGATGACGGATTTTACCTCCTTGTGGTTATAGTGGAGTACATTGAAGCCAGCAATTCTACTTCCCTGGACAATAGTGGAATAGATTGAAGATTTTAGATCTTATCTCCCTAAGTAGTAGTGGAGTAGATCAAAGATGGCGGATTTTACCTCCCTGTGGTTACAGTGGAGTACATTGAAGCCAGTAATCATATCTCCCTGGTCAGCAGTGGAATAGGTTGAAGATTGTAAGTCCTATCTCCTTGATATTGCAGTGGAGTAGATTGAAGCACCAATTCTTATACATTTGAAGATACAGTAGGATGGAATGTGGCTGCTTGAAGAAGAAGAGCACTAAGATCTAGCGTGACTGGGCAAAAATTGGCCATTTCTAAAGTCTTTACTCCGTTCCTGTTACACGACAACGAGCAAAGAGGGGCAGCTGTAATACCCAATTTTAGCTCGGGCTCACAAAAAAAAAACTCAGAGTAATATCATTTGGCCCGATCAGAACTGCCCATTACTTGAAAAGGTTGAAGGTCCATCTACAAGCTTATGGAAACATAATCTTCAGGGATATGCAATCTTAGATATGATATGCAATATTAGATATAATATATAATCTTAGATATGATATGCAATCTTAGATATGATATATAATCTTAGATATGATATGCAATCTTAGAAGATATGATTTTGTAATCTTAGAGATTTAATTTGTAGATACCCTTTAATCTCAGTTGTTGATGTAATTGATCTGTACCATTGGATTTAGGGAGGCTCAACTATAAATATAGGCCTCTCCCTTCATTGTGAAAGAAAAAAAAAGAGGAATAAAAAAGAGAACGATTGGCAGTTTTTTAAAGGTGACTTACTATTTTTTTTCTTTTGATTATTTTTTACTTATTTACGATTTTAAAAAAATGGAGAAGGTGATACCACTGCGAATTTTATTTATTTATTTAGCCCCTCCGCCTTTTAATGTTTTTGTAATTAAGTTTTTTTATTTTTTTAATTTACCCTTTTATTTATTTTTATTTCAATTTGGTCTAATTTGAACGGCGTCGTTTAGAGGAGAAGGGAAAATTGCCCTTCCAGCCCCTCTATGTAATTCAAGTGTTCAATTAAGTCCTCCAAACTTTATTTATTTGCGAATTTACCCCGAATCTTTACTGCCGATCCAATTTAGTCCATTTTCATATTTTCTTTAAAAATCAATATTTTTGATAATGCAATTGTATTCTTTTAATTTTTATTTTATAATTCTCATATGCAATTATTATTATTATTTTTATATGTATATTTAAGCATGTATTTATGTTTTTTTATACTAAAATTTTTGCATACTTATATTTTATATACACATGTTTAATTTATTTAATTAATTTTAATATTATATTAATTGTTTAAAACTTATGTATTTTTTATGTGTAAGGTATATTTTTTATTCGCTACTAATTTATGTTTGCATATTTTTATTATTATCTTGCCTATTTATTTGATATTTTGCATGTCATTATTTTGTTCATTTATTTGTTTATTCATATTATTTCTATGAAATTGTTGTATTTATTATTGATATTTGTTTAAGGGCATTCATTCACATATTCAACATAACATTACCCTATCTCTTATTTAATTTTAAAATAAAACGCTTCAAAATAGAGGTAATACTCGTATTTAGGATTTCTCAAGAAAATTGAGCCCTAACGTATTGGATTCCGATTTTTTTGAAAATCTAACAATCGAGGATTTCTCTTTAATAAAAAAAAACAAGAACTCATTATTGGGAATTCAACACGTTGTGTCCTAACGTATTGGATGTGACACATTGATTTCTCGAAATGAATAATTTTAAAAAAAATAATAATAAAGGAAATATTCCGAGTTTCGGATTTTAGAGGAATTGTGCCCTAACGTATTGAGCCATGATTTCTTAAATCTTGAATAAATGGATATTCTTTTACATTTTTTATTGCACTAGTATTTTGCCCTAATTCATTTTTGGGGAAAATTAGAATGTCGTGCCCTAACGTATTGGGTGTGGTATTTTATTTCTCTGAAATGATATGGGTCTTAATACGTAACGTTTTAAGTTTTTGCTAAGGATTGCGATTTTCAAATTTTCGACATTAAGACATTAATTAATTAACTAGGTACCAATTTTTTGGCGTAATGAGGGTGCTAATCCTTCCTCATACGTAACCGACTCCCGGACCCGTTTTTCTAAAATTTGTAGACCAAAGTCATTTTTAGGTGACCCAATTACACCTTAATAAAAGATTGGCGGCGACTCCCAATTTTCATTTTTTAAAGTCGACAACCTAAAATTTTTGTTTTTTTCAAAAAAATGGTTTCGACACCAAGAATTGGATCAAAGTGGAGGTAATAGAGGAAAAAAAATTGTGGAATAGTATCATGATTGAACTCTCTCTAATGGCATACCATTCCGAAAGCTACTCGACCAGTGCTCGTCCAATGACCTACAAGGTTCCACAATTTTTGATTTTCCTATATTAGCTCCACTTTGATCTAATTCTTGGTCTATACAAAAAATTTTATATACCAAATCAATATCATACATTGTCACACAATGTCATGAGATTCATGATCCTAAATAAATCTCTTCTTCGACTTCACACATATTTTTCATTTTATTCAATTTAGTCCTGGGATTTGCATAACTTTTTATTCTTAGCTTCGAATTTCAAATCCAATTTCACATATTTTCATTAGGGACATTATACTTTCTATTTATAGCATAATTTCATGTTATGTTTTACCTTTTTTTCAATTTGGTCTCTAATGCTACAAAGCTAACAAACAAGCTTAACTAACTTTACAATTTAGTCCTTTTTATAATCTAAACTCAATATCTTTCAATTCCAAGCCTATTTCCCCAATTTATCAACAATAGCAACTTGATAAAATTTTAAAAAGTGTTCAAATTGATACATGGGCTAGCTAAATTAAGCTCTCGTGATCACAAATCTATAAAAATTATAAGAAAATGGTTTGGTTTCCAAACCTAGATGAATGGTTGAATGTATAAGAAGAAGTTTGGAATTTTCTTCAACCCTTAGCTATGATGGACGGTAGGAAATGGAAAAGATGATAGCAAACCCACTATCTCATCTATTTATATTCTAATTAGTAATTAGTTAATTTAATTTAATTACCTTAATCATGTTTAGTTAACTTAAACTAGTTGTTAATCACACTTAATGAAATGCCATCATCATCCACTGTCTCTTAATCCAAAATGGTTCAATAACCATTTTTCCCTTCGGTTAATTATCATATAAAACCTCAAACATTGTTTCAATTAAAATTTTATAACAATTAAACTTTTACAATTTAGTCCTTGAGGCTTAATTAACTATATTATCGACTAAATTACTCTATCATTCTTTAATATATTTTCATGTTGACTCCGTAAATATTCCTATTTTATATTTACGAACTCAATTTAAGGAAATGAGATTCTAAAATTACTTTTTTTGATACCACTGAAAATTAGGCTATTATAAGAGAGCCAGCTAGAGCAAGAAAAAAAAGGTTGATAGGAGGCTCCCTCTCTTTCATTTCCCAATTTAAAAATATCCAAATGGGCTAAAAGGTCCAAGTCCAAAAATCAATGTCCATAGTTTAAGATTATGGCCCACTTTTATAATCCATTATCAAATGTTCAACGTTTATTCCATATAAAAAATATCTCATCTATATAATTTCTCCATCATAAAATTCTTGAAAAATGACTAAAATGACCTTTCATGCCAAAAATATCATTTTACCTCTTTTGCCTTTTTAGCTTAATTTCTTCACAACAATAGGTATTTATCAAATTTGAATCTCATAATTCACAATTAATAATTAATAAGTGTCCTTGGGAGGTGAAATTCACATTTTCCTTTTTTATTAAAATATAAAATTTATAAGTCCCTAAACTTTCAAATTTTTGCAATTTGGTCCAAAAGTGCTTTTCAACACTCCAATCATTTTCCAACTTATTCTCATGTCAAATAATTGATAATAATTCACATATATCATTTTGGTCAAATTTACACTTTAATCCTAAAATTTTTAAAATTTACTATTTACTCCTTTTGTTACAATTTCACATTCATAATTGTTTCTAAGAGTGCATTCGGTTGGTTTAGTTTTTATATCAATAACCAAATAAACCAAAAATTTGTGTACTAACCAAACCAAAATTAAAAGTATAATTGAAATAATTAAACTGAATTCCATCAATTCAATTCGATTTATCTGTTTTGTTGATTCTTTTACCTAGTTTAATACAAACAGTCCAAAAAAAAATTGACTAAACACATACCAAAAATTTAGGCTCATTAAACAAATTTCTTCTAAAATTATTTTAGATTAAACATATATGTTGATGAAAATTTTAATAAATCTTAAATTATTCGAATATGAAGCTCAATCTATCATTTTAAGATTACTACAGAAACAGATAAATTAGAAAGGGGTGCAAGAATATACCACTAAAAAGCTCAGCATTCCATGTTAACGTTCAGACCCAGGATGCTTTATACGATAGAATATGATATTTCAGGCATTTTCTGCAAATATGGAGAAAAAATAAAGTAATACCATGCAAGAATATGAGATCTACCAACGATGATGGAATTATAATTAAATTGATTATTAAATTATTTATGTACATACATTGAAATTAATTATTAAATGGGAATTATAATTATTAAATTGGGCTTAGCTTTGATTTTTTATATTTAGATAAATTACAGTTAGTCACTAAATTATGGGTAAATTTTTATTTTTGTCACTTAACTAAAAAATTAAAATTTTGTCACTAAGTTTTTGTTTATAGTCATCCGACTATTAGGTGGCACTTTTTAATTGGTATAATAATAATTTTAATCCTCAATTTGTATACTTTTTATTAATTTGACATTAATTATATATAAAATGATAAAATTGAAATTCTTTTAAAAATTTAGAAAATTATAAAAAAAGTAGATAAAATTTTCAAAAATACATAAGGTGAGAAAATGAAGGAAAATTGGTTTTAAACCCTCCAAACTTTCTCTTTGTATTATCTATATAGAAATATCCAATATAAATTCTTTAAAAACATAAAAAAATTAAAAATTAAGCAAAATTATTAGTTCGTTATTTTTACCTCTTTTTTTCTTAACATGGTTTTTTTCGTTATAAGAAAAGAAAAATTCAGAATATAATTTGTTTTTACAATTTGGGCTTGGAAAAGTAATTTAAATGATTTGAAATTTTAAATTTAGTCTGAAATAGAAAATTTTAAGGTATATATATATATATATATATATATATATATTTTGTTAAAAAAGGCATCATAGTTTATTTCAAAAGCCTTTGTGATATCAGTTCTAGATGCTTTTCAAGGGCATGGAACCTGACTTGAAGATATTACTAATTTGGTTTCACAAAACATTGAGAAAGCATGTAATGATGCAACATTTTTTTTGTTTTGTTTTTAATTTGTTATTGGATTCTATTGAATGATAATTTTCTTTATTTCCCATAGATATTATTATTCATGTTATGAATATTTTATTAAGTGGATGTCCATCATGATCAAGATAAAGTTTTGATATACTTTAAATTTTAATAGTTATTAGAATTAGATCTCTACTTCTTTTATACTTCTTATGTTTATAAATAGAGACTCGATGAAGCATTGTAATCATCCTTTGATCAATAAAGTACATTCCCTATTGCTTTCTTTATTCTTTATTCTTTATTCTCTCCATCTCTATTTATTTTATAACACGTTATCAAGATGATTATCAAAAAAAAAAATTCTAAACCCATATCGTTCTTATTTTTCATTTGATACCCCCCACAAAAAAAAAGTTGAAACCCATACCTCAATTGTTTTCTATCCCTTTCTAATCTCCTGTGGAATTACTTTCATTATTTTTCTAACCTAGCATTCAAATTGGTTGCTTAGCTAACCAAAAATTGACGAAAAAAGAGAGTTTCAAACTTGTGCAGTGATTTACTTTAAGTTCTCGAGAGGAATCGAATTTAATTTCTCTATCAACTTAAGGTAATTCTAAATTTTATATCACAAATTGTTTTATAATATTTCCTATTTTCATTCTTAAATACATTATTATAATTACATTTGACAAATAATTTGATTACTATTATTTTACTAATTTTTTTTAGTTTTTTTTAGTGATTATAATGTCAAATCTCACCAAACTTGAATTTTCCGTCCTAGACATCTCAGGGAAAAATTTATTTATCATGAGTGTTAGATGCTGAAATTCACCTAGATGCTAAAGGTTTAGGGAATACTATAGTAGCAAATAAAGAAGTATCTAACTAAGACAAGGCAAAAACAATGATTTTCATCCGTCAGCATCTACATGAAGGATTAAAACTGGAATATCTCACTATGAAAGACCCCTTGAATTGTGGAAAAATTTGAAAGAACAATTTGACCATCAGAAAACGGTGATCCTCCCTAAAGCTTGTTATGATTTGATGCACTTACGGTTGCAAGATTTTAAGACTGTAAATGAATACAATCTAGAACTTTTCAAAATTAGTTCTCAACTGAAATTATGTGGAGAGAACATAACTGATAATGACTTGTTAGAGAAAAACTTTTCAACCTTTCATGCTACTAATGTGCTCCTACAGCAGAAATACCGTGAAAAAGGTTTTAAAAAATATTCTGAATTTCATGTCTTTTAGTGGTTGAATAAAATAATGAGTTTTTGATGAAAAACCATGGAATTCGTTCCACTAGTATTGCACCACTCCCTGAAGTGAATGATGCAGTACACAATAATTATGAAAATGAAAAATATAGAGATCGTGATCATGGTCGTGGTCATGGACATAGTGGGGGACGTGGCCGAGGACGTACTAGTAACATTATCATGGTGTTCATAGTAGTTTCATTTCTAACCACTAGAAAAATAATAGCAATGAATGACAAGAAAGAGGTGGTCAAAATAATCCTTCAAAGGTTATTGAGAATTTATGTTACCAATGTGTTATGAGGGGGCATTGGGCACGTACCTGTCGTACGCCTGAACATTTAGTGAAACTTTATCAAGCATCCATTAAAGAGAAGAAAAATAATATTGAGACAAATTTTAAATCCAAAAATGATGAAATGGAGGAAAAAGATGAGGGTGATGTAATTCATGGCCTTAATTATATAACTCACCTTGATGTTGTAGGTTTATTTGAGAATCATTAGAAGAATTTTATATTGTTTTTAAGTATGTTTCATTTTCTTGCATAAAGAATAAGTTGGTGTTATTTTGACATTTTATGTTATTTTAAATATGTTTATTTTCTTAATTCAAAAATATGTTTATTTTTTTTGCTAGTTATACATATTTAATAAATATTTGAAACGCTTCTAATGTTATATTTTATTTATTTTTACGAAGAATATGAATGATCAACAAAATTTTGTTGGATCCAAAATCAATGGAGAAATGTGTTTTGTTGATAGTGCTACAACACATACGATACTCAAAAAGAAAAATAATTTTCTCATTTAACAATAAGTGATGCTCATATTAATACAATATTGGGTAGTTAAAACTTATTGAAGGCTCGGAAGAGCTATTATATTATTACCTAAAAGTGTAAAATTTGTCATTGATGATGTTTTATTTTCCAAGAAGTCTCAAAGAAATTTATTGAGTTTTAAAGATATTCGTATTAATAGATATCATATTAAGACTACGAATGAGAAATATATTTAATATCTATATATTACAGATGTTGAACATGGAAAGAAATATGTTTTGGAAAGACCGTCTACTTTTTCATCAGGTTTATATTATACACATATTAGTGCAATTGAGGCACATGTTACTACAAACCAGAACTTTGTAGAACCACATACTTATACTATTTGGCAGGACCGGTTAGGCCATCCTGAATATATTATGATGTGAAAAATAATTGAGAATTCAATTGGGCATCCATTAAAGAATGAAAAGATTCTTAAATTCAAAGATTTCTCTTGTGATGCTTGTTCTCAAGGTAAATTGATTATTAGACCATCGCCAGCTAAAATTGGGATTGAATCTCCTGTATTTCTGGAAAGTATTCAAGGTGATATATGTGAGCCTATTCATCCACCATGTGGACCATTTAGATATTTTATGGTATTGATAGATGCATCTAGTAGATGGTCACATGTATGTTTATTATCAACTCACAACCTGGCATTTGCAAGACTACTTGCTCAAATAATTCAATTAAGAGCACAATTTCCAGATTATGCAATAAAAACTATCCGTCTTGATAATGCTGGTAAGTTTACATCTCAAGCTTTCGATGATTATTGCATGTCAATTGCGATAAAATTTGAACATCCTGTGTAGCTCATGTTCACACACAAAATGGTTTAGTTGAATCGTTTATCGAATGCCTCCAACTAATAGCTAGGTCATTGCTTATGAGAACAAAGCTCCCTGTTACAGCTTGGGAATATGTTATTTTGCATGCAGCAGCACTTATGCGCATCATGCCAACAAGTTATAATAAATACTCCCCATTGCAATTGGCTTTTGGGCAAGAGCCAAATATTTCCCATCTTAGAATTCTTGGATATGCAGTATATGTTCCAATTGCTCCACCACAACGAACAAAGATGGGTCCTTAGAGGAGGTTGGGAATATATGTTGGTTATAAATCTCCTTCTATAATTAAGTATGTTGAACCATTAACTGGAGATTTATTTACTGCATGATTTGTTGATTGTCACTTTAATGAAACAATATTCCCAACATTAGGGGGAGAGAAAATACAGCTGGTAAAAGAAATTACATGGAATCGATCATCATTATATCAATTAGATCCTCGTACAAGTCAATGTGAACAAGAAGTTTAAAGGATCATACATTTGCAAAACATCGCCAATCAACTACCAGATTCATTTACTGACCTAAAAAGAATTACAAAATCTCACCAGCTAAAAATGCTTCAATACGAATTGATATCCCAATAGGGCAAACTGTTAGTGCAAAAGAAAGTAATACATGCCTGAAGCGTTGAAGACCAATTGCTTTCAAAGATAAAAATCCTCGTAAAAGGAAAGGAGCAAATAATAAAGGTGATTATATTATGGAGACAAGTTCCCAAGAAGAGGCCAAAGATATAACTAATCATAATCATAAAACCCTAGAAGGGATTCAAGTACTTGAAAATGATGATAACGAAGAGATCTCGATAAGTTATGTTACTTCAAGGAAAAGATGGAACCGAAAAAATATAGTTGTCGACAACAATTTTGCATATAATGTTGCTATTAAAGTAGAAAAAAATGATAATCCTGAGCTGAAATCTATTGAGGAATGTAGAAATAGAAAAGACTTGTCAAAATGGAAAGATGCAATTTAAGCAAAATTGAATTCACTTTCTAAACATGAGGTTTTTGGACCTGTAGTCCAAACACCTAAAGGTGTAAAGCCGGTAGGACATAAATGGGTATTTGTTCAAAAATGAAATGAAAAAAAATGAAGTCGTAAGATATAAAGCACGACTTGTAACACAAGGATTTTCGCAAAGGCCCGGTATTGATTATGAAGAGACATATTTTCCTGTGGTGGATGCAATCACGTTTAGATATCTTATTAGTCTAGCAGTACATGAAAGACTTGACATATATCTAATGGATGTTGTTACAACCTATTTATATGGTACACTTGATAGTGAAATTTATATGAAAATTCCTGAATGATTTAAAATCCCAAAAAGATATAGAGTTTCTTGGGGAAATTGCTCAATCAAATTAAAGAAAAGTTTATATGAATTAAAACAATCTGGACGTATGTGGTACAATCGTCTTAGTGAATACTTGTTAAAAGAAGGTTACAAAAACGATCCAACTTTTCCATGTGTCTTTATAAAAGGGTTTGGATTAGATTTTGTGATAACTGTTGTTTATGTTGATGATCTAAATATTATTGGAACTCCTGAAGAGCTCTAAAATATAGTAAACTTTTTAAAGAAAGAATTTGATATGAAAGTTCTTGGAAAAACAAAGTTTTGTCTTGACTTATAGATCGAGCATTTAAAAGATGAAACTCATGTTCATCAATCAGCTTATACGAAAAAGATATTAAAGAAATTTTACATGGATAAAGCACACCCATTAAGTACTCCGATGGTTGTACGATTGTTAGATGTGAATAAAGATCAATTTCGTCCTTGCAAGGATGGTAAAGAGTTTCTTGGTCCTGAAGTACCATATTTAAGTGTTATAGGGGCATTGATGCATCTTGCAAACAACACAAGACCTGATATAGCTTTTGCTGTAAACTTGTTAGCAAGATTTAATTCTTATCCAACAAGTAGACATTAAAAATGGAATTAAACATGTATTTAGATATCTTAGAGGGACTATTGATATAGGGTTATTTTATTCAAATTATTCAAAATCTCTATTAGTCGACTATGCTGATGCTGGATACTTATCGAATCCACATAAATGTTGATCTCAAACAAGATATTTATTTACATGTGGGGTACTGCCATATCGTGGTATTCAACAAAACAAACGTTAGCTGCTGCTTCTTCAAATCATGCAGAAATAATCATAATGCATGAGGCAAGTCGAAAGTGTGTTTGGCTAAGGTTATTGACCCAACATATCCAAAAGATATGTAATTTGCCTTTACAGGAAATATGCCAACTATCTTATACGAAGATAATGCAGCATGTATAGCACAATTGAAGGGTGGTTATATCAAAGGTGACAGAACAAAACATATTTCACCAAAATTATTCTTCACCCATGATTTTGAGAAAAGAAGTGATAAAAATGTTCAACAAGTTCGTTCTAGTGATAATTTAGCAGATCTTTTTTACTACGGCATTGCGAACTTCAACATTTGAAAGACTACTACAGAATATTGAAATGCATCAACTTAAAGATGTAATGTAATGTTGCCATTAGGAGGAGTCTAAAGCAAGTTGTACTTGTAGCGACCTAAAAATTTTGGCGTACGGGCGCTAATTGAAGTGATTATTGAAAATTTAAAAACAGTGTCTCGATTTTATTTGAAAAGGAGTCGTCACCGATCTTTTTTCTAGGTGTGATCAGACACCTAATAAATTCTCTTTTTAGAAGAAAAAATTTATTTTTTAAATTTTCCTAAAAAAGAGGTAATTTTAGGTCTGCGTGAAAATCCAGAGAAAATTAGGGTTCGGGAGTCGGTTACGCGCGAGGAAGGTACTAGCACCCTCGCGACGCCCAAAATTGGTATCTCGTTAAACGCGCGTTGTCTTCATTTTCAAAAATACGAGTTCAATTTAATATTAATCGTGATCCAATTGAAACACGAGAATTTTAAAGCACAACAACTTTTTCTTTTTTTGAAACACAATTTTTTTAAAAAAATAAAAGAATTTTAGAAACACGAAATTTTTTTAAAAAAAACGAAAATTTTGAAACACGAGATTTTTTTTGAAAACACGAATTTTCTTTTTGAAACACGAAAATTTTTAAAACACAAAATTTGTTTTTGAAAACATAAAAATTTGGATAAAAATACGAAACACGAGGATTTTTTTTCAAACATGAAAATTTAGGAAACACGATCAATTTTTTTTGAAAACATGAAAATTTTTGAAAGACGGGAAATTTTTTGAAAACACGGAAATTTATGAAATACAATTTTTTTTTTGAAAACAAGAAAATTTTCAAAATACGGGAATTTTTGAAAACAAGGGAAATTTTTTGAAAACACGAAAATTTTTGAAACACCGGAATTTTGAAAACACGAAGATTTTTAAAACATGAGAATTTTTGAAAACACGAAAATTTTTAAAAACCCGGAAATTTTTGAAACACAAGAAATTTTTCTGAAAACACAAATTTTTGAAACACGATTTTTGAAAACACCGTATTCAACACGAATCGATGATATTCACCCCGATATGGCGATGAAACCATCGAATTAGTGTTAATTCAATTCAGTTTAATATTTAATCGGGATTCTAATAAAACACGAAATTTTTATTAAAATACGAGGATTTTGAATATTTTATTTTAGAAGGCGTCCAGATTTAACACGAGCCATCGATATTCACCCAACATAGCGATGAAAACGACGGCTCGGTGTTAGACCGGTTCGTTGCCTTATGCGTTAAAATAATTTTTCTAATCTAAAAATGAAAATATTTAAATTTAAATATACAAAATGAAATGAGCATAATAATATGAATGCCATAGAAATGGGCTAAATTTAAAAAAAAGAATTAAGAATTTACCAATAGCCCAAATTTATGTGCTTGAAGTTTGGGTTTTTTAGGCTGCTGCAATTGGGCTGGGTTACATCGATGGGCAGATCCGGGTCGGGTCAAGCGGGTCGGATCTGCTGGTCTCGGTCTCAAGGCTGGGCGCGGGCTGGGGACTGCTGCATTGTGCTCTTGGGCTGCGTTGGGCATGCATCTTGGTTGGCGCAAAGGCCTCTGAGGCTGCTATATTTTTTTTCTGCTTGCTTGGGCGCCACTTGCTATTGGGCTGTTGGTGGCCTGCTACAATGTGGCTCTTTGTCTTTCTTATTTTTTTCTTTTTTCTTTTTCTTTTCTTTTTCTTCCCTCTTTTTCTTTTCTTTTTTTCTTTCTTTCTCTTCCTCTTCTTCGGGCCGAATCTTAGCCCCACGCCGCCTCCGTTCTTGCGCCGATCTCCTCTGCCCTCGGTGGCTATGGACGGGCTCTTCTCTTCCCCTTTTCCTTTTCTTCTCTTCTCTTTTCTTTATTTGATTGCTATTTTTTTTTTTACTTGCTGTTTTTTTTGTGTTTGTGACTTTGTTTGATGGTGTTGTAGGTGTTGGCAATGGAGGGAAGGCAAAGGCACGGCGGTGGTCACAGTGGTCGTGGTGGCGCGATGGTGGTGAGACCTTACTTCTGCTTTTTTTATTTTGCTCCAAAAATTGTTTCTTTTGCTTGTTTTTTTCTGCTTTGGTTGCGTAAAAAATCCCTTCCCTTTCCTTCAATTTTCTTTTAAATGCTTCAATTTTTGTCGTTTTCCTTCTTGTTTTCGGTGGCATGGAGGTGGGGAGCATGGTGATTGGCGGTGTCGGCGTGAGGGTGCGGTGTGCACGGGATGCTAGTTGGGGGCAGTCTTGTCATGCCCAGAAGGACTGAATTGTAGAGTGTGCAAAGTTTTTGGGGTAAAAATGCAATTTTAGGAAAATATGGGGGCTAAAATGTAATTTATAGAAATTTTAGGGGCCCAAATGCAATTTAGAAAAGTTTAGGGGTAGAAATGTAATTTTGAGAAAGTTTAGGGGTTAAAATGTAATTTAGAAAAGTTCAGGGGCGAAAATGTAATTTATATTTTTTTTATTTTTTCAAAATTTCATTATGACTATTTTATTAATATTTAAAACAAAAATTTAAAATGGGCTAAAACAATTCCAAAATTAAATCTTAATGGGCCCGATCATTGGGCCCATACGAGACCAGCCCGGCCCGAAATCCAACCCGGGCAAAATTCAGTGATTACAGCTGCCCCTCTTTGCTCATCTCTGTGAAACAGGGATAGAGCAAAGATTTAAAAGCACTAAATTTTGCTCGATTGTCCAATTTTTTGTCTATATTCTTTTTAAAAGCCTGAAATTGAAAATAGCTTGGTGTGCGATCCGAAGTTCAACTCACTTTTCAGATCGTGAGTTGACCTTTGAAAAATAGATATTGAAAATACCTCAGCGTAACCCGAGGCTCAACTCACTTCTAGCATTATGAGTTGATTTTTTTTTGAAAAAACAGAAATTGAAAATACCTCAGCGTGACCCGAGGCTCAAACCATCTCTCGCATTATGAATTGATTTTTTTTGAAAAAAGAAATTTAAAAGAAATACCTTAGCGTGCGACCCGAGGCTCAACTCACTTCTCGCAATATGAGTTGATTTTTTTGAAAAAACAGAGAAACATAAATTGAAAATACCTCAGCGTGACCCGAGGCTCAACTCACCTCTCACATTATGAGTTGATTTTTTGAAAAGAGAAATTTAAAAGAAATACCTCAGCGTGCGACCCGAGGCTCAACTCACTTCTCGCAATATGAGTTGATTTTTTTGCAAAACAGAGAAACATAAATTGAAAATACCTCAGCGTGACCCGAGGTTCAACTCACCTCTCGCATTATGAGTTGATTTTTTGAAAAAAGAAATTTGCGACTCGAGGCTCAACTCACTTCTCGCAATATGAGTTGATTTTTTTCAAAAACAGAAATTGAAAAATATTTCTTGAAAGAAACAGGGTTTCAAAAAAAAACATCTGGTGGAACTAAAAGCCTTCTTCTTCATTAATTCTGTGCAGCTTTCTCCCAGTATTCCTTGCTCTACTGGTATACCTGTATATGTCATGTATGATGTTATTATGATATGCACATGTTTGTCCTAAATGCTTTCGTGTCTACATGATCATGCCATGCACCCTAGGCTGTTTGTCACATGCCCCACTTTTGATTTTAGTGAGGGTCCGCATTCATTTCCTCAATTCTTGTCTTTTCTCTCCAGTTTTGTACTCATCCTCAAGTTCTGTGAGTAATCCACATCTTCGTATATCACCCTCTTGCCCCCTTGTTGAACTTTGTTCCTGCTTTGGGGCCCTTGTATTTATTAAATTCTCATCCAGGTAATGCTCAACATTCCTTTTGTTTAGAGTATGTCATCTTACTATTTATCATTTAAATGAATCAAACACAAGATGCATGGAAAAAATGGCAAAGTAGGCATGAAAGAAAATACCTCACATTCAATTTTTTCAAAAGCAACAAATAAAGAAAATTGACAAGGAATAGTTCAAATACAGAAAGCATCATAAAGAAAGGAAAGTGAATTCAATGGCCACGAATGCTCTAGATATCCAACGCTTAAACTTCTCCACGTTTCTTCATCCTGAATCTTTTCGAGCATGGCTTCTTGTGTAGAAGATTTCGAGCTTCTGAGAATGCTTCAAATATTGTAACTTCGCCATTCGACTCCCCGTTCGAGTCGCCTTGCTCCTTAAGTCTGAACCCGCTTCATTAGGATGCCCTTTCAGGTTTTCATCCTAATGTTTTTGTTTATCAAGACGCCCTTTTCGGGTTTTCATCTTGATTTTTCTTTTTCTTTTTTTCTTTTTTGTTTTTTTGTTTTTTTTATTTGTTTGTTTGTTTTTTGTTGTTGTTTTTTCTAGGCATAATATTTCTTCATAGCATCTGAGTTCACTAGATTAGGTAATTCTTTCCCATCCATCTCAGTGAGAATCAGAGCCCTTCCTGAGAATGTCTTTTTTACAACGTATGGCCCTTCCCAATTTGGTGACCATTTTCCTCGAAAGTCCTTCTGTATCGGGAGGATCTTTCTTAGTACTAGTACCCCTTCGCGAAATTCCCTTGGCCGCACTTTTTATCATGGGCTGTGATCATTCTCTTCTGGTACATCTGTCCATGACAAATTGCCTTCAAGCGTTTCCCTTCAATAAGGTTTAGCTGATCATATCGAGCTCGAACCCACTCTGATTCTTCTATCTTTGTCTCCATCAAGACGCGCAGGGATGAGATCTCTACTTCGATAGGCAGAACGACCTCCATCCCGTAGACCAGAGAAAAAGGAGTTGCCCCTGTCGACGTCCGTACAGAGGTGCGATATGCGTACAAAGCGAATGGTAGCTTCTCGTGCCAATCTTTATATGTCTCAGTCATCTTCCCAATAATCCTCTTAATGTTTTTATTAGCCGCTTCTACTGCTCCGTTCATCTTCGGGCGATAGGGTGAAGAATTATGATGTTTTATCTGAAATTGCTCACATACTTCTTTCATCATCTTGTTGTTCAAATTTAAAGCATTATCTGAAATGATTCTTTCAGGCAGACCATATTGACATATAATCTCCTTTTTTAAGAACCTACAGACTGTAGCCTTTGTCACGTTAGCAAACGAAGTGGCTTCTACCCACTTTGTGAAGTAGTCTATAACCACAAAGATGAATCGATGCCCATTGGAAGCTTTCGGGGAAATTGGCCCTATAACATCCATGCCCCACATAGAAAAAGGCCACGGAGAAGTCATGACATGAAGGGGCGACGAAGTTGCATGAATTTTGTCACCGTAAATTTGACATTTGTGGTACTTTCGTACGTATCCAATGCAATCTCTTTCCATTGTCAGCCAAAAATAACCAAGTCTCATAATCTGCCTGGCCATAGTGAAACCACTGGCATGCGTCCCACAAATTCCTTCGTGAACTTCTTCAAGTATCTTTCTAGCTTCAACAGTATCCACGCATCTTAGGAGCACTTGATCTTTTCCTATTTTGTATAGGATATCCCCGTCAAGAACAAACCCGATCACCATTCTCCTGAGAGTTCTTTTGTCATTCTCGTTTGCTTGCTCAGGGTACCTTTGATTCTTGATGTACTCTAGGATATCATGGAACCATGGTCGTCCATCTGACTCCTCCTCAATGCTAAAACAGTGTGCGGGGGTCTCATATATGCTCATTTGGATAGGCATTATTTCAGTTTCTCTATTTGCTTTGAACATTGAAGCCAAGTGGCCAGAGCATCAGCCAATTGGTTCTCTTCTCGTGGAAAGTAGTTAAAAATCACTTCTTTAAATTCTTTGACCAATTCTGCAACGAGATCGCGATATTTGACTAATTTTGAATCCCTCACTTCCCAATCTCCACGAATTTGATAAATGACTAATGCTGAGTCCCCGTGTACCTCTAAAATTTTGATTTTCCTCTTGATAGCTGCACGAAGTGCCATGATGCAAGCCTCATATTCCGCTATATTATTTGTACAGAATAAATTCAATCTGGCAGTAAGCGGGTAATAGTCCCCTTCAGGTGACACTAAGACTGCTCCTATCCCATGCCCCAATGCATTTGATGCACCATCAAAGCTCATCTTCCATGACTTTCCTTTTGATGACTCGCCCTCTTTTTCTGAAATGCACATCAAATCTTCATCTGGGAACTCAAATCTCAAAGGTTCGTATTCCTCCGTTGTTCGACTTGCCAAGAAGTCAGCTATTGCGCTTCCTTTTATCGACTTTTGGCTCACATATACAATGTCATACTCAGTCAATAGGATCTGCCATCGGGCCATTCTCCCTGAGAGTGCAAGTGACTCCATCATGTACTTTATTGGGTCTAGTTTTGAAATTAACCATGTCGTGTGATACAACATGTATTGCCTGAGCCTTCGAACCGTCCAAATCAATGCACAATAAAACTTCTCAATTGAAGGGTACTTTGCCTCATATTCTGTGAACTTCTTGCTGAGGTAGTAAATTGCCTTCTCTCTTCTCCCTGACTCATCATGTTGCCCCAGTACTCAACCCATTGAGTTCTCGAACACGGTCAGGTACAATATTAGGGGTTTTCCAGGGGTCGGCGGTACTAGAACAGAAGGATTAGACAAATACTGTTTTATCTTATCGAAGGCCACTTGGCACTCCTCGTTCCATTCTCCCGGGTTATGCTTTTGAAGGAGTCGAAAAATTGGATCACACTTATTGGTAAGTTGAGCAATGAATCGGGCAATGTAATTCAACCTTCCTAAAAATCCTCTGACTTCTTTTTGTGTACGTGGGGGAGGCAATTCTTGTATAGCTTTTACCTTATCTGGATCAACCTCGATACCTATTTCACTAACAATGAAACCTAGCAGTTTTCCTGAGGTAGCCCCAAACGTACATTTGGCCGGGTTAAGCTTCTCTGGAACTTTCTTAATCTTTCAAACAGCTTCCTAAGACTCCCAACATGCTCTCTTTCTTCCCGAGATTTGGCAATCATATCATCGACATAAACTTCTATTTCTCTGTGCATCATATCATGGAACAACGTCACCATGGCTCTCTGATATGTTGCCCCAGCATTCTTTAGTCCGAATGGCATTACCTTATAGCAGAAGGTTCCCCACATTGTTAGGAATGTAGTTTTCTCCATGTCCTCGGGAGCCATCTTTATCTGGTTATAACCTGAGAAACCATCCATAAAAGAAAACAAATAATGTTTTGCCGTATTATCCACCAAAGTGTCGATGTGCGGTAAAGGAAAGTTATCCTTAGGGCTTGCTTGATTCAGATCACAATAATCCACGCACATTCGCACCTTGCCATCTTTCTTCGGCACTGAGACTATATTAGCTACCCATTCTGGATACTTTGAGACTTGTAGGAAGCCAGCGTCAAATTGTTTCTTGACTTCTTTTATCTTTAGCAGCATTTCGGGTCTCCTCCTTCTTAATTTCTGCTGAACGGGCTTACATTCTGGTTTCAGTGGGAGCTTGTGGACCACAATAACTGTGTTCAATCCTGGCATATCCTGATAAGACCAGGCAAACACATCCTTGTATTCATGGAGCAAGGCGATCAAATCTTGCCTGGTGTTTTCTGAAATAGAAGTCCCAATCTTCACTTCTTGTTTCTTTTCTTCATTCCCCAAGTTTACTACCTCAATACATTCTTGATGGGGTAGGATCCGTTTCTCTTCTTGTTCTACCATTCTCAGTAAGTCATGAGACGAGACACAATCTTCAACATTTTCGTCAACTTCGAATTCTCCTAAACAAACAGCCTTCTCAAAATTGATTTCAGGATTCATAACGGGATTATTCATGCCATTGATATCTGAGCACCTGAAAGGTGAAGGGAAAAAGCTATAGAAGAGCATTGAGGTATTGGAATCAACACACAATAATATGAGATGATGTGAGACATATGCCGGAAAAGGATATGAATAGAAGAAGTAGTCGCGAAGTTAATGGAAATGAAAAGAACATGACAATATAAAACAAAATGCATATTCATTAATGTTCATTGAAATGATAAAGAGCAAACATAAGCTCTTACAAAAGAAACCCTACTGTTTAAGGACACACAAAATGAAGGGTTAACATTGGGCATTACTCTGAAGGGGACTTAGAAACTACAAGGAGGTCCACAGCAGTCCAGTTGTTCAAAACATATCCTGGAGGACAAGGGCGTATCATTGAAGCATTCTTAATTGCATCACTCTCATTGTCAATAGCATTTAGGCTGATATTCTGAAGACCCTTTTCAATCAATAATGTGACTTGCGGATTGTCCTGCCCTGGGTACATCACTCCTGCTGATGTAAATGTTCTTGACATAGGAGGATACGCCAACGGCTCCCATTCTAAATCCTGGCCTGAAGCTCTTGCGATTCTTCTTTCTCGATCTTTCTACAATTGTTTCCTTCTTTGATGTATATCTTGCTTGAACCCCAAACCGTATCGACCCTTGTGGTGCGTTGGTTTCAAAGCTCTAACCATCCCTTGTTGATATTTTCCCAAACCTTTCCTTGCCCGAGCTCCTTTTCCCACGGTCAGCTTAATTCTCATCTTGGTATTCTTTGACAGTTTGGGAACGGGGATTTTACTCCCTTCAGCAACAAATGCAGCATTGATAAATTCCAATGAGCGAAAAGAACATTCTACTCCATCCTCGCTTATTTCGATGTAGGGTGCATCAGTAGAGATAGATGCGATGATGTCTTCCTCACCACCAACAGTAATCAAACGGCTATCCATGATGAACTTTACTTTTTGATTGAGAGATGAAGGAATTGCCCCAGCAGAATGGATCCAAGGTCTTCCTAAAAGGCAATTGTATGAAGGCGTGATGTCCATGACCTGGAACTCGATATCATATACACATGGCCCCACTTTTGAAGGAATTTCGATCTTTCCCATGACCTCTCGTCGTGTCCCATCAAATGCCCTTACTATAGAATAACAAGGCCTCAGATAGGACATATCAACCGGTATCCTAGAAAGCGTGGCCAAAGGCATAACATTGAGTGCCGATCCATTGTCGATGAGCACATTTGGTAATATGTAACCTTTGCAATTGGACGTGATGTGCAATGCTTTTACGGAGCCCCTACCATTTGGCTGTATTTCGTCATCACTAAAAGAGATAAAATTATCTGCATTTAGATTATTTGCCCACCTATCAAGCTTTTCCACAGATACATTGTTCGCCACATAAGCTTGATTTAACACTTTTAGCAAGGCGTTTCGATGTGGCTCCGAGTTCAACAATAGAGATAATCTTGAGATTCGCCACCGCTTGTTTAATTGTTCTACAACGCTATATTCACTGTGCTTAATAAACTTTAAGAACTCATGTGCTTCCTCCTCATTCACAGCCTTTTTAACTTCTTGCTCAAGTTGTGTTTCAACATCATCCTCAACCTCATACATTGGTGCTTTTCCTTTTGGCTCGGGCGAGAACCTTCTTCTTTGGTTCAACTGTCTCGGAGAATAACACCTTCCGCGCGAGTAAAATGTCCTACTCCGCTGACATCTTCATTCATAACTTTTGACTTTTCACCTTCAGGCACAACGATATTGACATCATACTTCCACGGCACTGCCTTGTTGTCCTTGTAAGAGAAAGGAACAGGTACTTCGATTATCAAACTTGGTTTCACTTCTCGACTAACCTCTTCCTTCTTCGCCTCGTAATAAATCACCAAAGGTCTATCGACGCTATAAGGTAGAACCGTCGATTGATTATCAGAGGCACATATTTCTCCTTCTTCGGCCCTCTCCACACTATCAAGGACCTTGATCTCTTTGTTATCCATCATGTCCTGAAGTAATTTTCTAAATTCCTTGCAAGATTGGATATCATGCCCTTCGATGCCATGAAAATCACAGAAACTCTGGTCTTTTTTACTTTCCTCCTTGAGAATCCTACTAGGCGGGCAGAGCAAGCCATTTTCAATCATCATCTCCCACACCTTCCGCAAAGGTGTCCTTACTTCGGCAACATGAACTTTGGCTCGCCAATTGTCTTCATTTGTCACCGCATTTACATTGCCACTAGTATGGTTAGGAAGAGGATTTCCCGTCACATTGCTAACACCATCGAATCGCAGAACACCAGCATCGATGAGACCTTGAACCCTCCTTTTAAAGGCAAGGCAGTTTTACAGAATGCCCCGATTTCCAAGTGTGATACATGCAATTAGCGCTAGGATCATACCACTTCGGAAATGGAGGCTTCAGGGGTGCCATGTAATGTGGGGAAATTAATTGTTTTTCCAACAGCTTCGGGTATAACTCTTCATATGATACAGGAATTGGAGTAAACTGAGGTCTTTCAGGATTGGGTCTTGCTGGTCTTTGTTCATTTTTGGGTTGGCTTTGTGCAGGCATGGTGTTTGGCGGGAACACGATGAATGGCCTTTGGTTATTCACAACATAAACAGGGTAAGACGGAGGTGCCTGGTAGTAAGGACCTTGAGGAGGAAAGTAGAAGTTTGAAGGTGGGCGGTAATGAGGTCGTGATTGGGCGGAGTACGAAATGGGAGCACAGTGGCTCTCGGTTCCAACCATATGGGCCTCTGCCTCCTTTTTCTTTACAGGTACCGCCCTCTTCGAACTCTCGGGGCCTTCCATTCTCCCACTCTTGACGGTGTTTTCGATAAGTTCCCCGGATATTACAATATTCGTAAAGTCCTTTGTGGCGCTTCCTACCAATTTATCGTAAAATGGCGCTTTGAGAGTATTAACGTAGAGGACCGTTATCTCTGTCTTAGTTAACGGAGGCTCCACCTGAGCCGAGATATCCCTCCATCTTTGTGCATATTACCGAAAAGTCTCTGTCGGCTTCTTTTCCATCATTTGTAAGGTTAGTCGATCAGGCACCATATCCGATACATGCCTATATTGCTCACAGAATGCTGAAGCCAAATCCTTCCATGATCGAATTTTCTCTCTACTGAGTTGATTATACCATCGAAGGGCTGAGCCAACCAAACTATCTTGAAAGTAATGCACCAACAATTTATCATCGTTTACATAACCAGTCATCTTTCGGCAAAACATGATCAAATGTGCCTTTAAACATCTTTTTCCGTCATACTTCTCAAAATCAGGTGCCTTAAATTTTGGGGGTAGGACCAAATCAGGTACCAAAATGAGCTCTTTGGCACTCAAAGTAGAGAAAACTTCAGCGCCTTCTACTGCCTTGATCCTCTCTTCCAGGATCCTATACTTATCCTGAGCGTTATTGTCATCAATTCTCAGCCTTGCTACTTCTACAGGATTATCTAAGTCTGGAACAATTGGATCTAAGGGATTAGCCCCAGGGTTCGATACAAACATTCATTGTCCTAAATGAGCAGATGGAGCAGGATGTTGTTCTAGGCCTGTAGGTTCCCTTTGGGGGTATCCTCGTTGCATTGCGTGGACATGAGGTGGAGTAAATCCCGGGGGATAAAGTGGGTCTTGATTAGCTCTTGACTAAGGTGGCTCTACAACATCAGGGCTCTGCATAGGTCCCTTTCCTTTGACCAAGGCCGTCATCATTTCCATCATTTTGGCCATTTGATCCCTTTGCTCGAGCGATTCCTCTCGAGATCTCACCATCAAATCTCTTGCCTCTTGCTGCGACTTGGCCAGTTGCTCCTGCAACTCTCTTTGGGTTCTTTCCATCCTTTTCATCCTTTCATTGAGTTCAGAATCCATAGCTCTAGCTCTTAAGCGCGTCCTATAAGAGTGACGTGATTCCAGACTCGTAGTGTGGTAACTGTGGATTAGATGGTTTTAACCTTAGCGAATGATTAGGGAGATATGAGCATGCAATGAATAAATGAATGAGTAACTAATGAATGTTAATCATGCGTAAATATGCAAAAATAGGTGTTGATTCCAAAATGGCCCCATACTTGGGCGTTTCATTTATCAAAAGAGTCTGTTACAAAAAGTTTTGCTATATTAGCTTTAACAGTTACACAAACTTCTTAGCCACATCGCCTTATTTCTTTATACGTTCCAGGAACTCCGATATGCTCGATCTTTGGCTAGGAGGGTATTGGCAACTGAGAACTTCCGCTTCATCTGATAATTGTACTACATGCGCAGCCGCCTTACGAATTTCATTGATCAAACTACCGAGATGCATATCCTTTTCTTGAAGGGCTCTTTCGTAGGCGCGAATGTCTCTGTCATGCTGACCGTTCTTCTCTTCTAAAGCTCTCAAGAGGTCATCCAAATGTTGCTGATGAGCTTGCAGTGTACTCTCTAGACTTCGGATTTTTCCTTTTAGCTCTTGATGCCCAGACTGACTAGCCGTTAGTTCTGCAGTCACAGTTTCGTATTCAGCGTTCTTCTTCCTCAACTCTATCATAGCACGTGCAGCTCTTTCCTCTTCTTTCTTTGCTTTGGCTTTCCAGAATTCCATCCCACCTTTGATATTACTTAGTTCCTCCTTCCATTCTGCTGATGCTTTGCCCAATCCACTATTTCTTATAGTGCCCCTTAATTTCTTGTTTTCCAAATGAAGGTCCCTTAAATCCTTTCTCGTAACTTCAACTTCTTTTTGGACTTTTTCGGTTCTGGATTTTTCAATTTCGACATCAATCTTTAGCTGGTAGTTCTCCTCCTGGAGAGAACTAATATCTCGTAACATCTTGGCTTTTTCACGTTCAAATTTATGTCTTGCAATTTCTAGCTCAGATGGGATTTCCTCTGAGAACGGATTTCGGCAAGCTTCATCAATCGGTGGGGTTATTTGACTCTTCACTCGTTGTTGCCTCCATATGTCATAGTCTACAGTGATAGTATCAGCATAGAGAGCCAATTCCATTAGGTAGATTTGCTTCCAAGAATTCGCGGTATCTCGAACCTTTCTCATGCAACCCTCACTCATAAAGGCAAACTCCGATTGTACCAATCCATTGGTAACTGGTACAAACTGTCGCGAAGCGAACTGTCTTTGAACCAACAATGGAGCATATCCAACTCCTCCCCATAATCCTAGTAAAGGCACCCAGTCTTGGTTTCCACACTTGTATAACAAGACAGATGGATGAATCCAATGTGCTCTCCAAGTTATATCTTCGGCACGGAGGTTCTGAAAAACCGAGACCCAATGTTGTTCAGTGACATCCTTCGGCCAATCTTTTTCAAGGTGTGCTTCCAACGGGGCGAATGTCTTTGAAAACATGTGGAAAGGCATTCGTTCCACCTTCCAAAAGTGGCTAAAGATCCAAACATTCAGTAACTGAGCTCATCCGATAAAACGTCCTTCCCCTTTTCTCCTACAAGCATTTAGAGATCTAAAAGTCTTAGCCAAGATGGCTGGGACCGGGTTGACTCTTTGCTTCAACTTTTCGAAGAAATCCACAACCGCAACTTCAATATGCCCAAGAACCCTCGGGAAGACGACCAGTCCGTAAACGGCCAAGGCAAATAGATCTACTCTTTTCAACACATCTGGATGATTCTGAACTAACTCCCGTAGAGAAAACCACGGAACACAACTGACTTCATTCTTCTTCTTTATCTATTTTTCAGCCCATGTATCAGTCATCCCCGTCAACTTCATTAACTTCTTCTTGAAGGTCATTGGTTTAGGCTCCTTCACATATATTTTATTGAATTGTACATGGTCGATGCGAAGCAAGGCAACATACTCTTCCATAGTCGGAGTCATATCTTCTTGATTGAAAGTAAAACACTGATAAGCAGGGTCCCAGAATCGAACCATGGCTTGGATCAACTGCTCGTTCACATCAATTGCCATCAAGTGAGCTATATCCCCATACTTTTCAGTGAAGATGCCTCTAGTATCTGAGTCCCACTGTTTCAAAATCATTGTCAAGTCTTTAAGATCATTCTGATGCACATTCAAGGTCACACGCTCGGGAAGATCAGAGGTGTATCCTTCTTTTAAACTGTCCCCTTTTACTTTTTGAGTCCTCGAAGACCAGTCTCGGACTACGATATTCTTCTCGATTACTTGTGTAATTGACTCCTCCATCAGAAACCCGTTTTTGGCAACCAATATTTAACCAACACCTTACTAATGAGATGTCTACGATGCATGATGAAAAATAAAATGAAAAACAAATAACCTTGGTTAGAGATCACAACAGATGTAAACAGAAGAAAGAAGAAAAAATAAATACTATGGAAAATTTAATGAATTAAGCTATTCAATCATGCGATTTGGAGGAACAGACCCACATTTTCTTTTTTTGCACCAGCATGCTATACAAAAACCTACCCCACATACTATCAGACAATCTACCCGACCTAATTTATTAAATAGACTCAATTCATTTGCAAATAAGTGTAAATGTAAAAGAAATAAAAGGTAGGAGGCGTTTCTCCCGTGTACTTATTTTGGTGACTATTCAACGGACAGAGGTTCGGCATGGCTCTAATTGGATGGCTCGTACGGTTCACTACATGTGATTCTGGTTCTAGAAAGGTACTCGAATTGTCCATACTGTCACCTACTAAGGTAAGTACAGAGCCTCGGTTATCGCCCGTCATGGGCTTGCGAGTTCAATTCGAGGGATTACATTTACTTATGCCTATGCGGAGGGACGAGTTAACTCACGAAAGCATAAGTCATATGTAACCCGGAAGTATTTCACTAGCCTGTGCGGAGGGACGAGTTAACTCACAAAGGCGTAGCGTTTACTTCCACTTAAACGGATGGAGCCCGGGTAGAGAGCTCATGTTATGCAAGAATGCAAGTGCACGGTGTGTGGGGAGAAACTCACAAACCTTTTTATTTTTACTAAAAAAAAAACAAACTAAAATCCGTAAAACTTAAAGCTGAAAAACAACAAAAAAATAGAACAAGTTAGAAAAATATTAATTTAAAAATCGAATGCGGATGCGCGGCTTTCAAAAATAAAATTCACGGATCACGATTAAAAATTAATTTGGACAAGAAATTTTGAAAATTTTGACAACACGCGTTTAACATCAGACTCGACTCTCAAAAAAAAGTCCCCAGCGGAGTCGCCAGCTGTAGCGACCTAAAAATTTTGGCGTACGGGCGCTAATTGAAGTGATTATTGAAAATTTAAAAACAGTGTCTTGATTTTATTTGAAAAGGAGTCGCCACCGATCTTTTTTCTAGGTGTGATCGGACACCTAATAAATTCTCTTTTTAGAAGAAAAAATTTATTTTTTAAATTTTCCTAAAAAAGAGGTAATTTTAGGTCTGCGTGAAAATCCAGAGAAAATTAGGATTCGAGTCGATTCTGCGAGGAAGGTATTAGCACCCTCGCGACGCCCAAAATTGGTATCTCGTTAAACGCGCGTTGTCTTCATTTTCAAAAATACGAGTTCAATTTAATATTAATCGTGATCCGATTGAAACACGAGAATTTTAAAGCACAACAACTTTTTCTTTTTTTGAAACACAAATTTTTTTTAAAAAAATAAAAGAATTTTAGAAACACGAAATTTTTTTAAAAAAACACGAAAAGTTTGAAACACGAGATTTTTTTTTAAAACACGAATTTTCTTTTTGAAACACGAAAATTTTTAAAACACAAAATTTGTTTTTGAAAACATAAAAATTTGGATAAAAATACGAAACATGAGGATTTTTTTTGAAACACGAAAATTTAGAAAACACGATCAATTTTTTTTGAAAACATGAAAATTTTTGAAAGACGGGAAATTTTTTGAAAACACGGAAATTAATGAAATACAAATTTTTTTTTGAAAACAAGAAAATTTTCAAAATATGGGAATTTTTGAAAACAAGGGAAATTTTTTGAAAACACCGGAATTTTGAAAACACGAAGATTTTTAAAACATGAGAATTTTTGAAAACACGAAAATTTTTAAAAACCCTGAAATTTTTGAAACACAAGAAATTTTTCTGAAAACACGAAAATTTTTGAAACACGATTTTTGAAAACACCGTATTTAACACGAATCGATGATATTCACCCCGATATGGCGATGAAACCATCGAATTAGTGTTAATTCAATTCGATTTAATATTTAATCGGATTCTAATAAAACACGAAATTTTTATTAAAATACGAGGATTTTGAATATTTTATTTTTAGAAGGCGTCCAGTATTTAACACGAGCCATCGATATTCACCCAACATAGCGATGAAATTGACGGCTCGGTGTTAGACCGGTTCGTTGCCTTATGCGTTAAAATAATTTTTCTAATCTAAAAATGAAAATATTTAAATTTAAATATACAAAATGAAATGAGCATAATAATATGAATGCCATAGAAATGGGCTAAATTTAAAAAAAAAATTAAGAATTTACCAATAGCCCAAATTTATGGGCTTGAAGTTTGGGTTTTTTAGGCTGCTGCGAATTGGGCTGGGTTGCATCGATGGGCGGATCCGGTCGAGTCAAGCGGGTCGGATCTGCTAGTCTCGGTCTCAAGTCGGGCGCGGCTTGGGCTGCTGGCTGTGCACTGGGCTCAGCGTTGGTCATCTCACTGGTGGCGCAAAGGCCTGCCACAGCTGCTATATTTTTTTTCTGTTCTCACTGCTTGGCCACCATGCTATTGGGCTGTTGGTGGCCTGCTACAATGTGGCTCTTTGTCTTTCTTATTTTTTTTTTCTTTTCTTTTTCTTCTCCTTTTTTCTTTCTTTCTCTTCCTCTTCTTCGGGCCGAATCTTAGCCCCACGCCGCCTCCGTTCTTGCGCCGATCTCCTCCGCCCTCGGTGGCTATGGACGGGCTCTTCTCTTCCCCTTTTCCTTTTCTTCTCTTCTCTTTTCTTTATTTGATTGCTGTTTTTTTTACTTGCTGTTTTTTTTGTGTTTGTGACTTTGTTTGATGGTGTTGTAGGTGTTGGCAATGGAGGGAAGGCAAAGGCACGGCGGTGGTCACGGTGGCCGTGGTGGCGCGATGGTGGTGAGACCTTACACTGCTGTTTTTTTTATTTTTGCTCCAAAAAATTGTTTCTTTTGCTTGTTTTTCTCTGTTTTGGTTGCCGAAAAAAAATCCCCTTCCCCTTTCCTTCAATTTTCTTTTAAATGCTTCAATTTTTTGTCGTTTTCCTTCTTGTTTTCAGGTGGCATGGAGGTGGGGAGCATGGTGATTAGGCGGTGTCAGGCGTGGGGTGCAGTGCCTTGGGATCTTGGTTGAGGCGATCTTGTCATGCCTGTAGGACCTGAATTGTAGAGTGTGTAAAGTTTTTGGGGTAAAAACGTAATTTTAGGAAAATATGGGGCTAAAATGTAATTTATAGAAAGTTTAGGGGCCCAAATGCAATTTAAAAAAGTTTAGGGGTAGAAATGTAATTTTGAGAAAGTTTAGGGGTTGAAATGTAATTTAGAAAAGTTTAGGGGCCAAAATGTAATTTATATTTTTTTGTATTTTTTCAAAATTTCATTATGACTATTTTATTAATATTTAAAAAAAATTTAAAATGGGCTAAAACAATTCCAAAATTAAATCTTAATGGGCCCGATCATTGGGCCCATACGAGACCAGCCCGGTCGGAAATCCAACCCGGGCAAAATTCAGTGATTACAGTACTCTTTTCCTTTAACCAAGGTTTTGTCCCATTGGGTTTTCCTAGTAAAGGTTTTTAATGAGGCAGGTTGTAATAGAAGATTGTGTACTCTTTTTCCTTCATTAGATTTTTATCTCACAGTTTTCATAATAAGGTTTTAACGAGGCACATTATCTACCAATGGACATCCAATAGGAAGTGTTATAAATATCTTATTAAGTGGATGTCCATCATGATTAAGATAAAGTTTTGATGTACTTTAAATTCTAATAATTATTAGAATTAGATCTCTACTTCTTTTATACTTCTTATAGGCTAAATAGAGACTCGATGAAACATTATAATCATTCATTAGACCAATAAAATATATTCTCTATTGCTTTCTTTATTCTTTATGCTCTCATTCTCTCTTTATTTTATAAACAATTCAATTTTCTTTAGATTTTATTTTTTCTAGAATTTTTTCTAGAATTTTCTATTTTTTAATAATTTTGAGTTTTTTATAATGTCTATATAGAATGAGAGTCAATTGACCAAGAAAAATATAAAAGTTGAGGGCTAAAATTGTTATTATACAAATTAAAAAGTGCCACTTAACCACCGAAAGTGACAAAAAAATAATTTTGAAATGTTTAGTGACCAAATTGTAAGTTTTTTAGTTAAATGACTAAAACGAAAACTTACCCATAGTTTAGTGAGTAATGATGTAGTTTATCCTATTTAGTTTTGTTTTGGGGTTAGGTACTTAAATTGGATTAGGTTAGTTCGCTATAATTATAAAATTATTTTTAATGTTTAAAAACAATTTATTCTTTAGATTAACAAATCGAATCAAACTAATCATTTAAACCAAAATTAACCGAAAATAAAGTTAATCGAAAATTTTCAATTTATTAAACTCAGTTGTTTTGATTTAACCTATATTTTACACACCCCTAAGTCTTTCAATTGGTATCCATCTCCAAATTCAATTTTCTATCTGATTTTTATTGTTTCCCATCTCAAAACAATACATTATGTCTTGTTAGAAATTTTCAAGTGAACGATTCAGACGGTTTTTGCTAATTAGAAATTTAGGAGGGGTGGGCCGGCCCAGCCTGCACAAGACTCGAGTACATCCAACGCCCATTATTCTTTACATTTAGAAATTTTTTACCCTCCAAAATTTTATACAAATCCTCTCTACCCCATGCTTTCAAAAATATCATTACTTTAATTTTATTCACCACAAAAATTTGATCTTAAAACATTGGTATTCAAAATTGAAATGCAAAAGAATTTAAATAATGATAAATATACAAAAGGTAATGAGTTGCGAAAGAAATGTAGGGTCTATTTGATTGTAGTAAAACATTTTCCAAAAAAGGTTTTCAGCCTTTTCCAGTGTTTGTTTGGCTGAAAATGTTTTCCTCACGTAAAATCAATTACAAACACAGGAAAACGAAGCCTTTAATTTTGGAAAATGTCTTACCGTTTCTAATTCGGTAAGACATTTTCAGGAAAACTTTAGACACTGATCTTCCCTTCCCCTTCCCCTTCCCCTTCCCCTATCCTTGACACCTGATCTTCTACTTGCCATCAGCCAACACCGATTCTTAACACCAGACACCTACGTTCATCAATATTTTTTCTATGTTTTGATTTCGGAGCAATAATTGAGGGAATCAGAAAATGGAGAAAACTGATGGAATTGGGAAAGAAAATGGAAGCACAAAAGAAAAGCAAAGTTTCAAAGATGGATCAATTTGTGGGTATAATTCGCTTCACCACCTCTTGAGTGCAAATCTCAAGCCTCAACTCTACCAGGTCTTTTCTTTTTCTTTTTCTTTTTCTTTTTTCCCGCTTTCCGAGTTGTAATTGATCTGTCTTCACGTTGTTGATTTAATTGGGTATTTTTGTTTTTCTTAATCTGGCTATGCACTGGGCAAAAAATTCTAATATTTCCTGTTATTTATCTTTCAGATTTCAAGAAAGGAAGATTGAAAGGATTACTTAGGCAAAGTGTGAATGATCTCTCAATGGAAGTTGATGGGGTATAGATTTTTGTTGTCTTTTGAATAAAAAAGGGACATTAATGGGCTGAAGCTTTGATTTGAGTTAGTCTTAAGCAATATTGCTTGCGTTCTTGATACTGCTTTCATGCAGATTTTGTTGCAACATCTACTCATTTTTGGTTTTCCTAGGTATATTCGTATCAATGGCAGTGTAACCTCAGGCTTGATCTTTTTATGAGTCTATATGATCTGTTAATTTGCCTATAGGAAGATGGTACTGAAGTGATGCATTCTTAATTTATTGAACCATACTGTGTTTTCAAGGTGTGCCTATGCTTTTGCACCTTAGCTTCAGACAACCAAAGGACCTCAGACCCTTTTGGGCGAGGCACATTTGATTAGGCGCTCGCCTAGTGTGCGTAGGCGTGCTTTTTTGTAAGGTGATGGGCATATAAAATCCGCCTAATTGAAGTTCTCTTTAATTGCTTTTGTTTTCAACTTTTTCATTAGATGTACCTTTACTTGTAAGAAATGGGATATTATCAAAACTCTATTTTGTAATATTTGAGTATTGAACAGCAGACATGGAACCAATAGGAACTTTTGCATATTGGCCAACAATAAAAAAGTTCCTTATCTTGTAGATAAATTGGATAAAAGTGTTTTATCATAATTATATTGCTTAACCTTACATATATGCATATGCATGCATATTGCACCTTACTTCAATCAGGTGAACGCTTTTTTGCCTCTTCTGCCTAAGGCAATACAAGGGTTTTTAGCACCTGGAGTGTACCTTTATCCCTTGGCAATACAAGGGTTTGAACACTGGGTTTACTTGGCCTGTAATATAATGCCTTGGGAAGCTTTTGATCCTATGAGACAGAAATGGATGAGATTACCTAGGATTCCATGTGATGATTGTTTTACTTGTGTTGACAAGGAGCCTCTTGCAGTGGGGAGTGAATTACTTGTATTTGGTCGTGAATTGTCAGGATTTGCTATTTAGATGTATAGTTTGGTTACCCACAATTGGTCAAAATGCCCCCTAATGAATTTGCCGCGTTGTCTGTTTGGTTCTAGCAGCCTTGGGGAGATAGCCATTGTTGCTGGGGGAAGTGATAAGAATGGCAATGTCCTACAATCTGCTGAACTCTACAATTCTGAAGTAGGTACTTGGCAAACATTGCCCGACATGAACTTCCCGCGTAAACTATGTTCGGGATTTTTTTTGGATGGGAAGTTTTATGTGATTGGGGGCTTGTCAAGTCATATAGATTGTTTGACTTGTGGTGAAGAGTACAATATTGAGACAAGGTCATGGAGGAGGATAGAAAATATGTACCCTGGTCGCGATGCGTGCACGCTTTTGATCCTGCTATGCGTTCACCTCCTTTAGTTCTTTGTTGTAAATAATCGCTTTACTCTGCTGATCAAGCAACTAATGAAGTTAAGAAATATGATAAGGTTAATAACTCATGGAGTATTGTGAAGAGACTACCTTTGAGGGCGGACTCTTCCTACGGTTGAAGTGGCATTTAAAGCATACTGAAACAGTTTACCAAGAATAGGAGTGGAAGTCATGGAAGGCATGATGATGGAGTAATTGTTCTACATTCTTGGAATCCAGAGGAGGGAAACAGGATGGACAAGAGTGGAATGTGCTTGTTGTCAAGGCACGGCAGTGCTTTTGTGTATAATTGTGCAAGAATAGGTCATTAATGAGAGTTGTCAGATCTTTGGTGCAAACATCGACATCCGGAAGACCAAGATCAACGATCCTCTATCATTATAATTTTTATTGTCTCAAGATCATTAATTTTATTGTTCTTTTCCCATTTTATGATTCGGAAGAATAATTGACCTCAAATCAATTTCTTAAAGTTACCAACTGATTGTGTTGATCCCTCTATTGCAAGCATTAACCTCATACCAAGTAATGACTGGTTCCATTTATCTTGCACTTTGGCATTGAATTCATTTCTCGTAATTGCTTTTATGCTGAGCGTAATTTCATCAGGAGATCACTACAATTGATTCACTACTAATTAGTAAATTTCGGAAGTAGTTTGCAATGCTTTTATATTTTAATAATTGAGTATTATTATATATTTAATTTGATTTATTTATTTATAAATAAATCATTGTAATATATGTAAAAAATTAAAATATAAAATTTATTAATATATATTAATATATGTAAAAACAACTTTTTCGAAAATATTTTCAGAAACACATAAACAAGAGAAAATATTTTACAGATTCAATCAAACACCGTAAAATATTTTCCAAAGAAATCATTTTACGTAAAAGTAAAATATTTTCCGTAAATCATTTTACGGAAAATATTTTACTTGGCAATCAAACGGACCCGTAATTTAAATAATTAGGTATTATAATTTTCTTAAAATAAAATTATTTATTATTTATTTTAAAGGTGCAATCGCTTTGTGTAATCTATAGCATTATTGTCTTTAGGAGATTTTCTTTTCCAAATTTAAATATTAATATCGAAGTTTTTTTTCTTTCTAAAATATGAATTTATGAAAGATAATTCAATTTATTTTAAATTTTGAAATTCGACAAAGATTTTATTTCAATTTTAATATAATGTTTTGGAATATCGGTTCCTCGCTTTTGGATCTACTTTTCAAATAATATAGAAGTGAAACATAGTTTTCTCTTAAATTTATTGTTCATTTAGTTTTTATTTATATTTAGTTTAAAAATAATTTATTTTAAATAAATTTTATAATATTTATGGATAACAGTTTATAACATACTAAAATTTTATATTGATAAAGTAGATATTAATAAATCTTTAAAATATAAATATAACATGATTTATTTATTTATTTTAACCTAATTTATCCCTTGGATAAGTTATTTTAATAAAAAGTTTTTTTTTTTTGGTACAAGAGGAAGGAATAAATCATAACTACACTAAGCGAGGCCAAGCCATTCTAAAGTAGTCATCATGTAGTAATTTGAACACTTCATCCAGTGGTTGCATGAAAATATATCTACCAAACAGTCTTGAGAACGCCATTGAAGCCAAACCATCAACAACCCTATTACCCTCTCTGAAGATATGTTCAATCCTAACCATCCAAGGAAGTTGGAGTAGATTCTTAATGGCTCGACTTACAGTAGAATATTGTTGGTGTAACACCCCTTCGCTCGTTACCATCACTGGATTAGGGTTACGGGATGCTATGACAATTAACGAGACAAGAATTTACAAATCCAAACAAATTTTCATTTAAACAATCACTATCAAACAATCAAGTAATAAACATGTCATTCAATCAAAATCGGGGCTTAAATCAAGCCTAGGAAAATCTAAAAGCAATTCAGAAGCAATCAGGGACTAATTTGGAACAAATCATAAAATCAAGGCAAAAACAGGAGTCACACGGCCGTGTGGCCAGACTCTGTGACAGGCTAAGGCTGTCTGAAGCTGAGCAACATGGACGTGCCATCAAACCATGTGACATAACTCAGACCCTATAAGTTGCGTCACACGGTCGTGTCGCCAAGTCGTGTAACTCACTGTGACTGTGTGAACAAAATTATCATCAAAATCCAACAGAGCACACAGTTGTGCCACATGCCCGTGAGACGCACATAGCCGTGTGTTAAACCGTGTGACAACCGTGTGTGCCTAAATGTACCTTCAAATGCAATATGACCAATTCATGCTAACTTAAACCACAAGCAATCAATTAATCAAACTTTCAACCTGTTCAATTCACATAAAAACATACCAAAACATGTTATTTAACTAATTCACACTTAGCCAAACATGGCTATTTAAGGTACCAAAATATTATAATTCATTCATCAAGCATTATACTTTTATTTAAACACATTTATAAACTTATCTACCATAAAAAAAAAAGTAGGCACAAATCATTTTATACCATCCAAATCAAACTCCAACCACGATTTTCCTATTCATGTATTCCCTATCACAATATAACACATCTATGTGTATTTCATCCTATCAAGCTAGATCCACCACATATCAATTTCAATATCACATTCAAATCTCTAAATCAAGATATGATTAACCACATTATTGGCCACAAACATTTAACTCATAAGCAAGTACAAAATATGCCACTTATAATGAACACTTATATACAAATTACAAGATACTCCTATTACATGCCACATATCCCATGTTAAACATTCAACTTGATCCGATTGTCTGGTTCCATAAAATGAGATCTACAAGAAAATAGGAAAATAACACGAGTAAGCTTTTACGAGCTTAGTAAGTTCATAGGTTGAAACGTTATAACTTACCGTATAATAGCAGTTTTATAATAAACAAAACCAATAGCTAACATTAACCCTGTCAATCACAACCATGCAACAGGTGAGTTTTGTAAATACGAGTCATCTAATCACCTCATTTATACATCATCAACCATTATCAAGTTATAATATAATATCGAAAACCATGAACACGTGTACAAGTCTTTCACAAGAAATCATAACCAAATATTAGTTACATATCATTATTAAATCATTTAACCATTAAAAATTTGGCCCAATAAACGGTATAGACAAATACGGGTACGCGGTTATCCACCCAAGACATGCCAGAATGCTCAACTGAGCCATTCCAACCAAGAACACGCCTGGGCGCCAAGTTCCAAGCTCGTAGGCTTTACATCTGCCCCTAAAAACACACCAGGGTAACTATACATATAACCTGGAAATCCTAAAAAATGCTAAAATTTTAGAGATGACACACGGCTGTGTCGTCAGGCCATGTGACAGCCTGTAACAGCTCGATTTTTTATGGTGTTAGAAACAGTGGTTACGGGACCACAAATCTTAGGAGTAAGTTCGTAAATATTAATATTTATGAGACAATTATGACGTTAAAATAATTTTTTAATTGGTAATACTATTTGAAAGAATAATTAGGTTCAAGTGGTATGACCTTAAAGTTAAGTGGTTTTAGAAAATGAGGTATTGGGACCTGTTTCTATAAAATGAGTCCTAAATATTTTAATAAATTTTACAAAATATTATTAAGATTGTATTAAAATTTAGTTAAGAAATTTTAACGTTTAGTTAGTTAATTAAAGAAAAAGCACTAAATTGAAAAAGGGACAAAATATAAAAATTATAATATTTAAGTGATTTAATAGCTTGATTATTAAATTAGAAAGGATAACTGAAGTAAATATTCCTTAACATTAATTTTTGACGGCATTATGGATGAAAAATATTAAATATTACATGATTTAATGGCAAAATGGTAAATTTTATAAAATCAAAACAAAAATTAAAGGAATTAAAAGACATTTCTTCTTCATTTCTTCTTTCCATAGCCAAAACACCATGAAAGCTTAGGTTTGAAGGTTCGGCTAATTCACCCTCTTACATGAGTAAGTTTTGAGTTTTGTTTCTTATATTTTTATATTTTTGAAATCATTACAACTAAGTCCAGCTAGCCCGTTCCTTCATTTTTTATTCTATTAAAATTTTTTGAAGTTGTCATTGATGAATATTGAATTTTTTTATGAATACCATGTATTTGGAGCTTTGATTATATGCTATTTGATGAATTTGTAGAGTGATTTTTGTTAGATTTTGATTTTAGGATTAAATTGTGAAAATCTCAAAATATTAGGGTTTGTTAGTGAATTTGATGTTTATTAGGGGCTTTTTGAGGGCCTAGTATATTTGGATAAATTATTGATTTGAGAAAATGGTTAATTTGATTAATTTAGAGTTAAGGGACTAAATTGCAAAATGGTAAAAGCTTGAGTATTTATGTAATTTTGAAAAATAAAAGGTATTAATTATAAATTGGTTTGGAAATGAAATATATGCTGATAAATAAGGAATTTTACATTTTAGATCAAGATCTCGTAGATACTTGTGGAAAAGAAAAAAATAGCGAAATAGTCCCTCTACAACTACTACAATTTAGTCTAGATAAGTTTGTACGGTTTAGAATTTAATATCAATATGAATTATTGAGTAGATTATCATTGAACAACTTATATATTTATTTTAATTCTGGACAATGAATAGTAAATTGAGATATATTATTGATTTTGATACTCGATTTGAATTGAACGTGGGATTAGAGTACATTCGTGCTTTGGTATATTACGGGGGTTTGGAGTGGAGATGGTATTGGAGTAGAGGTGCTCATGGGTCGGGCCGGGCCCAGAAAAAAATTTCGGCCCGGGCCCGGCCTGGCCCGAAATATGGGCCTAGAATTTTGCCTGTGCCCTACTGGAAAAAATTTATAAGCCTACTCACTGCTTTTAAAATAAATACCAAAAATTTATTTTGAAAATTAAAACAAAAATTAAAAAAGTATTTTAAAATATTTTAAAATTAAAAAACTTAAAAGTATTTTAAAAAATTAAAATTTAAAAAGTATTTTAAAAGTATTTTAAAATAAAAAATAAAATATTCCGCCAAAAAGTGGTGCAGAGGTCTGCCCGCTTTTTTAATCGGGCCTTGCTTTTTTGCCCAAGCCCATATTTTGGGCCTATATTTTTACCCAAACCCTCCCATATTTCTAAGGACTGTCGGGTCAGTCAGGCACCAAACCATGAGCACCTCTATATTGGAGGCAGATACCAGTATTAACCGAGGTTCAGAATTTGTTGCAAACTCTTATGTTATACTTTATGTTTGGCTTGATTCGGGTGGATTAGCTCTTATGAGCTTCTGTTTAGCTCTTTTAAGCTTATGTTGGCATGTTCGGGAGGACCAGCTCCTATGAGCTTCTATTGATGATGTAATCTTACCCGTAAGTCATTCTTCAAATGGAAAATCTCAGATAGGTAATCTATTTAATGAATTTGAAATATATGTTATTTATTTCACATTGATCTGAACTTGGATGGATGCATCGATTGAAGTTGTGAATGACAGGGAGTTCTCTTGGATGATTATTATTGTTTGAATTATTATAATTAGTTCGGTAAGATTTATCGTTTAATACGTCGAACTTACTAAGCTTTATTAAGGTTACTTATGTTGTTTAATGTCATTGTAGATTCTCAGAAGGTTGGGCGATCGGATCGGCACTCAAGTCACACTATCCAGCTTATCTTAGTAGTTTTTGGAATGTTTAATACAGATATATCGCATGTATAGGCTCTTGCGTGGTTTTGGTTAATGTTTGGCTTATTTAAATATTATGAATAATATTTTGTGCAAATGACCAACTTACATATTACATGAGAATAAGGTATAGTTATTATGCTATTTTCATGAATAAGTCCTTAAACCCTAAATTCACTAAAAATCCCTTAACAAAATATGTTTGTTTAACAACTAAGATCAACAATCTATCAAATAACTTCAAAACATATTCAAAAAGAACCATGACAAGTCCCTCAACCTTTAACAGTTTTGCAAATTAACCCCCGGGCTAGCTAGATTAAGTTAAAATGAACTCAAGAACATAAAAATTATTAAAAACAGGACACAAAATAAAACCATGCAAGAACAAAGTGTTGGCTGAACCTTCCTTCTTCTCTAATGGCTAATTTAGGTTTTTGAAACAAAAATAGAGAAGACATCTTTCTTTTGTATTTTATTTACTTAAATTTTCTTTTATTTACCAAATTACTACTTTGACCTTATTATTAATAAAAATTTCAATAAAACCTTGTCCATAACTATCCACTAACTTAATTATGGTATATTTACCATCTAAGTACATCAATTTACTTTCTACCTTTTAACCTTTTTAACAAATAGAAACCCACTTTTTCAACCTTTACAATTTAGTCTTTTTTACCTAATTACCCATTTAAACTTTAACATTTCTTAATAAAACTTTAATACGACATTAAAATAATCTCGTAGATATTAAATAAATATTAAAATAATAACTCACTTTTCAAAATTGTGGTCCTGAAACCACTATTTTTGACACCACTAAAATTGGGTTGTTACAACTCTCTCCCTAAAGGAATTTTCGTCCCCGAAAATCTTACAAGAAAATAGGTTCGGGTATTGCACTTTCAAAGCTTCTTTCGATTCCCAGGTAACTTCCTCGACTCCATGATGTTCCCAGAGAACTTTAACTAAAGCTATACGTTTATTTCTTAACTCTTTAACTTCTCGAGCTAAAATTCTGATCGGTTTTTCACTATAAGACATGTCTGGCTGAATCTCAACATCAACAGGTGAAATCACGTGTGAAGGGTCTGTCGATACTTCCGTAACATTGACACATGAAATACATTGTGAATTTTTCTCTAATTCAGATGGTAAAGCTGAACAATAAGCTACTGGCCCAATTCTCTTGATGATCTCATACAGCCTGATGAATCGTAGACTAAGCTTTTCTTTTTGGTCAAAATGGAGAACTTTTCTCCAAGGTGATACTTTTAATAATACTCTTTTGCCAATTGAAATTCAATGTATTTTCTTTTCAAATCCGCATATGATTTCTAATGATCAGAAGCAGCTTTCAAACAATCACATATTACTATGACTTTTTCTTCGGTTTCTCGAATATAATCAACACTGAATAGCTTTTTCTCACTCAATTCAGTCCAGTATAATGGAGTTCTACATTTCTGACCATACAAAGCTTCATACGCCACCATTTTAATACTCCCCTAATAACAATTATTGTATGCAAATTCAACCAACGGAAGAAATTTCTATTAGCTTCCACTGAACTCTAAAATACAACAATGGAGCATATCTTTGAGTACTTGTATCACTCACTCAGGCTGACCATCGTCTATGGATGGAATGTTGTACTGAAACATAATTGAGTACCTAGAGCTTCATACAGATTACTCCAAAATCTAGAAGTAAAATGTGGATCTCTATCAAAACTAATAAATACTGGCACACCATGTAGTCTAACATAGTTCCATAAAATTTTCAAGTGAATAATTCGTACGTACTGGAATGAAATGTGCAGATTTAGTCAACTGATCAACAATAACCCAAATAGCATATTTCTCCTGCAGAGACAAAGGTAATCCTGATACAAAATCTATCGTAATCTGTTCCCATTTCAACTCTAGAATCATAATAGGCTGTAGCAGTCCAGAAGGTACTGGATGCTCAGCTTTGACTTGCTGACGGAATAAACATTTCGATACAAACTCTGAAATCTCTCATTTCATACCTGGCCACCAATACATCTGTTTCAAATTACTGTACATTTTATTACTACCATGGTGTATCGAAAAATTATTACTATGAGCTTCCTGTAAAATCTTCTGAATAACATAAGAATTCCTTAGAATACAGATTTTATTTTAGAAATACAAACTACCATCTGGACTAACACAAAATTCTGAATCAGGTGTCATTTCGATCTGCTCTCGTTTAGCAATCGACTCAGAGTCACTTTTCTAAGCTTCACAAATCTATTACAGAAATGTCGGTCTAGCTTTTAATTCTACTACAATGGAACCATCAAACAAGTATTCAAAGATCACAAAGAAAATAAAGATTTTCTACTTAAAGCATCAGCAACAACATTAGCTTTTCCTGGATGATAATCGATGATCAAATCATAATCTTTAAACAACTTCAACCATTTACGTTGTCTCAAATTTAATTCTTTTTGTGACATCAAATATTTCAGGTTTTTGTGATTCGTGAAGATGTGGCATTTTTCTTTGCACAAATAGTATCGCCAAATCTTTAAAGCAAACACAATAGCTGCAAGCTCTAAATCATGAGTCGGGTAATTTTTCTCGTGCGGTTTCAACTGTCAGGAAGCATAAGCTACCATTTTGCCTTTTTACATTAAAACATAGCCTAAACCATTAAATGAAGCATCACTATAAACCATAAATTCCTTGTCAAACTCAGGTTGAATCAACACAGGGGCTTCGGTTAACAACGCTTTCAACTGATCAAAACTTTGCTGACACTTTTCGAACCATTCAAACATGGCATCTTTCTAGAGTAGCTTCATTAACGGTGTAAAAATCATCAAAAACCCTTTTACAGATCTCCGATAATATCTGGCTAGACCCAAGCAACTTCTAATCTCTAAAACATTTCTCGGAGGCTTCCAGTTTACTATAGCTGATATTTTACTCGGACCCATTCTAATACTGTCTACTGATACATGTCCAAAAAATCTAACTTCTCAGAGCCAAAACTCACACTTGCTAAATTTAGCAAATAATTGTTTCTCGCGCAATGTCTGCAAAATTATTCTCAAATACTGTGCATGCTCAATTTCATCTCAAGAATAGATTTGAATATCATCAATGGATACAACTACAAATCTATCTAGATATGGCTGGAATATTCTGTTCATCAAATCCATAAACACAGCAGGTTCATTGGTTAAGCCAAAAGGCATAACTAAAAAATAATAATGTCCGTACCTGGTTCTAAAAGCAGTTTTCTGCACATTCGAATCTTTAACCCGTAACTGATAATATCTAGAACAGAGATCAATCTTTGAAAATACTGTCGCACCTTTTAATTTTGATCAAACAAATTATCAATACGTGGCAAAGGATATTTGTTTTTGATTGTGACTTTGTTAAGCTGTCGATAGTCGATACATAATTGCATTGACCCGTCCTTTTTCTTAACAAACAATACAGGAGCACCCCAGGGAGAAAAACTAGGCCAAACCAATCCTCTGTCTGTTAATTCTTGCAATTGTTCTTTCAACTCTTTCAATTCTGTAAATGTCATTCTATAGGAGCTATCGATATCAGAGAAATTCCCGGTAATAACACAATAGGAAATTTAACCTCTCTGACTGCAGTAACTCTGGCAACTCTTCTGGAAATACATTCAAGAACTCAAAAACAGTCAAAACTAACTCTAATTTCAATTTTGAAGCTCTGAAATAAAATATATATAAGCTAGATACGCCTCACAACCCTTTCTGACATATTTCTGAGCTGACATAGTTGAAGTAATATTAGTTGTACTATCAAATTTATCAGATTAAACCCGAACTAATTCACCATTCTGACATTTCAACAAAATTTGCTTTCATCTACAAATCACAACAGCATCATGTAGAGTCAACCAATTCATACCAAGAATTACATTAAACTCATCAAATGGTAATAGCATCAAATCAGTCGGAAAGTTGCAATCCCAAATCATCAAAAGGACAGTTTCTACAAAATTTATCAACTAACACATACTAACCTAAATGATTCATTACTTTGATCATAAATTCAGTTGACTCATAAGGTATTTTGTTATCTGACACTAAAGTTATGCATATATAAGAGTGCGTTGACCCCGAGTCAATCAAAGCATTAACATTAGTATCAAAGATAGAAATGTACTGGTAATCACATTAGGTGCCGAAGCTTCCTCACGAGCTCGAATTGCATAAGCCCTAGCTGGTCATTCCACTTTGATTATTTCTCGCATTACCACTATTTCTGGATAGCCTTCCTCTTGCAGCAATGTTACTCAGACGAGTATTTTGAGTTTTCTCTCTATAAGATCTTTCAAAACAGTCTCGAAGAAAATGATCATAGAAACCACATTTGAAGCACCATACATCTCTCAATCTGCACTCTCTGAAATGTCGTCTATTGCACTGTTGACATTTAGGTCTATTATTTCAAACACTTCCCACACTCGCTACAAAAGTAGCCTGAGGTCTCGAATTTGAATATTGCTTCCCTTTATCTCTTCTTGAGAATCCTACTGTAACAGCCCAATTTTGACCCTAATCAGAACAACGGTTTCGAGACCATAAATTCGAGTTTAAAAATTATTTTAAAATTATTTTCTGTGTTTATTATGTGTGACTATACTTGTGTGAAATTTTTGTGCTTTAATTTTGTTGTTTGAGTGTCCGATTAAATAAAAGGATTAAATCGCGTAAAATGAAAATTAGGTGGTTATTTCTAAAAGGGTTGAATAGTGGTTGCCTTTATAAAATGGAGGTTTTATGTGGCAATTAGGCCATTTTAATGTTAGTGGACGGCATTAGGTGATAATATATTGTTTTTATATTATTAATATTATTTCTAAATGTTATAATAATGTATATTATATTATTATGATATCATAAAATATTATAAGCCATTATCATTTTTTTCCTTCATCTTTTATCACCGAAACTGAACAAAAGAAAAAGAAAGAAAAAAAAACCTAGCTATATTCGACCATATTGAAGTTTGATTAAAGTTAGTTCTTTGTTAGATTTTTTATAATTTTTATGTTTTTGATATCGTTGCTTCGAGTACTATCCGACCCAAGCTAGAATTTTTTATTTTGATGAATATTTTGAGTTATGCCATTGATGAATAATTGTGTTTTGTGATGTTTGATGATGAATTATGAAATATGTTTTGTACTGAAATTTTTGATGATTTTGAGTAATTAGGGCTAAATTGCAAAAATAATAAATTGAGGGACTAAAATGTGAATTAACTGAAATGCATGGACTTCTATGAATACAAGGAAGATTCGGCCTAACTATGTTGTTGTGAGATTTTGTGTATTTTGTGTTTGGTGAAATTTTGACTAAAATGTATAAAGTGTAAAATGTTAGGGGAAAAATGGTAATTCACCCATTTATGTGTTTTTGGACTAAATTGAATGGAATTATATTTAAATTAGTTTATTTTGAATACATTTAGATCAAGAACCAAAGAAATCGGAGTTGGATCGGGGAAAAACCAAAGTCGTTGATTAATCGTCCTGTTCTGATTTTCATCGTCTGAGGTAAGTCTATAAGCAAATAAACGTCGTTAAATTAGATTGTATATGAATTTTATATGCTGAATTTAATTTTATGAATTTTCATATTAATAGCCGAATGTATAAATGCTTGTGAGATTTGGGTACAAGTTCGATTTAACTGAGATATGACGTTTGAAAAGCTTAGTATGAACCTTAAAGAATAATTAGGATTTCCTATGTATGAATTATGTGTAAGACTAACTTTGTATCAGTGATATTCGAGCTCTGTACCTAGCAGGCTTTATGCCTAGTAGGCTTCATGCCGGTGTACCATATCAGGCTTTATGCCTAGCAGGCTTCGTGCCGGTGTATCATATCTGGCTTTGTGCCTAGAAGGTTTTATACCGGTGTATTTTAATAAGCTTTATGCCTCACAGGCTTTATGCCGAGGTGGTATCAAATGTGATTAATGAGTTAAAATGATCAGGTATGTGATGTTTATTTACCTATTTGATAATTAAGTAAGTAAGTTTGTTTGATATATAACAAAAATAATAAATAATGTTGTTATAAGTATATGTGTGTATATGAAAGGTATGTTCAGCCTTATGTTAATTATAGGTATATGATTGGAAGCTCGTGTATAAACGATTAGCCATGACAAAAATGATTTGAGATTTGTGAATGTATTGGTAATGTTTATAAATGTGTATATTTGGCTTTGATAAATTGCTTATGAAATTATATGTTATATATATATATATATTTGCGTAAGGCTTACTAAGCTGTTAGCTTACTTTGTATATTTATTTGTCATTGTTTTATTTAGATTTTGGAGGTTGTTATGTGCTCGGGGACTGTCAGTGAAGTCATTCACACTGTCGTCTACTTTCGGTACTTTTAAAAGTTTTATTTCGAACTTATGGCATGTATAGGCTAATATGTATTTTGGTCTGATTTTGGACATGTATATAATAAGCCATGCGAAAATGGCTTGTTCATTTTGTAAATCTTGAAATTTATGCCTTTGCTTGATGATTTTGTATGGTTGTGGTTGGTTGATTAGGTTTCAGTATATATATATCTTGTGTCTAGTAATATGTTAAATTGGTTAATGATGTGTTTTGATTAAAGGTTGGATGTGAGTAGTGAATATACTTGGTTAATATTCGGTTATGTTTTGTATTTATATATGTGAGTTTTGTTGGTATATTTTGCTAAGAATTATTTATAAATTTTTGGTATTGATGTTCTTATTATAAACATGTAACGTTGTTTAATTTATTTGTGATTTGGCTATTTGGTTTTGGGTTGTGATGGAAAGTTTATATATATATATAGATATATATATGTTATGTTTAAATATTAGGTGTTTATGTTTAGTTTAATATGACATATTTTATGAGTAAGTAACATGTTCTATAATTATTTTGATGGTTCGATTAAGCTTTGCATTATTAGATGAAACATATTTCATTTAGATTTATTAAAATTGTTTGTGCTTACCCGAATAGAAAATTTTGGGATTAGTCTTAATATGACGTTTGATACATTACAAATTATGAGAGATTAGCATGTTTAATTCGGTTGGAAAATTTCAATGTATTAGCCAAATGGTTGCTAAATTATTTGCTCGAACGCATAGTTTTGATGTTTTTAATATGATATGAAATTTTTACATAATATACGAATTGAATCTATACAGAATTATATGCATGTTTATGTTTGGCTAAGAATTTGGTAAAGCACCAAATGAATAGTGTTTTGGTTCAAATATGCATAATTGTTTGCATGCAAAGTTGGCTTGTGCGCATAATGGTATACTTTTGAGAAATATAGTAATTCATGCAATAAGAAAATAAAAGAGTTATATGCGAATTAGGTAAATTTTGGGTTGTCATTGTTTGAATTGATTTCCTTTTTAAATAAATCCCTTGGTTTAATTTTTGTTAACTGAATGGATGTTTTACAAAAGGTAAGATATGCATATTTTAAAAATTGGTTAGTCTTTTTGGTTTATATATCAATGTGATCATAAGTTGAACAAGCTAGATATGCCAAATATAGTATGGTCAAATAATAGGTGCATTGAATTATTAGATTTATATGATTCATGCATGGATTAATAGAATGAAATAATTTTATTATCTTAATTGTGCGCACATGCTTATGGGATATATTTGATTTTGGTGCTTATGATTTAAGTGGCTACTTATATATTAGTTATATGTTTAAAAAAAAGATTTGTAAGGGATGATTTAACTGTATTATTTAAAGTTGATTTATTCAAGAGAATCAAACATGTGTACATGTATAATTGTTCAGAAGTTGTGATTTGTTTAGTAATACCACATAACCCCTTTTCAGCGACGGATACGGGTTAGGGGTGTTAACACCTACTAAAGCTGAGGTACAACTGTGAAATTCTTTTGATTTCTTGGATGGAGACGAAAATGATTTTTCCATAGGTCATTTACTAGTGTCACGAGCCTCAAAATTTGCATTTCTTTTAGCTTTACTAAGTTCTTCAGCTTTTTGCGTTCAATCCACCAATACCACGAATTCTTTTAATTTTAGAATCCCAACTAACAGTTTGATATCTTCGTTTAAACCATCTTCAAACCGGGTGCACATAACAACTTCTGTTGATATACATTCTCGAGCATACTTGCTAAGTCGCACGAATTCTCTTTTATACTCATCTATAGTCATACGGCTCTGTTTTAACTAAAGGAACTTTTTCCGCTTTTTGTTAAGATACCACTGACTGACATATTTCTGTCTAAATTCTGTCTGAAAGAAATCCCAATATATATGATCTTTTGGTACCACCGCAATCAAAGTATTCCACAACTGACTGAATCTTTTAACAACGATATTGCACATTTTAAACTATCAGCAAGAGAGTAAGATAGCTCATCAAAAACTCTAATAATATTCTCTAACCAGAACTCAACCTTTTCTGGATCATCTTTCGCAGTATCACGAAACTTTCAGCCCCATAAGTACCAATTTTATCAACTAGAGGTCTATTTAGTCGTATCAATTCTAAACCTTGAGGAATAGTGGGGACAAGTTAGGGTACGAGAGAGGGTGGAGGTCGTTGAGCCATAGGGTTCATTTTAACGAACATAAAAACCACTCAGACATCATTTGGAAGAAGGCTTCGTTAGACTCACTTCCACGACCCTCAGCTACGAGACCATTGCTAGCTACTCTATGAACGGAGGCTTGTGCATATCAACTTTATCGGAATCAGCTCGGTTGGATGACATCTTTTATCTATATGAAAACGTAATTCAATTTGAGTTAGGAGATATCACATTATCACAGGTTATATAATGTCATATATTTCTAGACTCCATACATACTATGTTCAGTCTGAGAACCAACTAAATTATAGCTCTGATACCACTAAATGTAATACCTCTAACTCGTCTCCCTCGCCAGATTAAGGTTATGAAACATTACCAAACAATCGAAATAACACTTAACATCATAACATTAAATAAATTAATCTTATTAAAAACCAATCAAATATATGCATTTGGTCCCTAAATCGAACCTTCGAGACCCTAAAAATAGCTTAAAAGTAATTCGAGACTAATTTGAAACAAAATAGAATATTTGGAAAAAAGTTGCAAAACTTGAAAACAGGGGTAACACAACCAAAATACTCAAAAACCTTGGCACACGGCCGTATACTCACTGAGTTGCCTATAAATGGCATGTATAGGACCCATTTATAACCTTGGCACACAGGTGGAAATACTCAAAAACATGGAAAGTACATGGCCTTTATCATGTATATATGCCATTTATAACCTTGGCCGAAATACTCAAAAACTACTGAAATGGTTGTTAGATAGTGTGATAGATCTCTAACAAGCTTCCAATCGATCAAGCTTCTAATCAATCAAGCTTCTGATAATCTATAAAAGAAAGAAAAGTAAATACGTAAGCAACTAGTGCTTAGTAAGCTCGTATAAACTCAAACATAACTTACCATTTCTTTAGCACAAACCATAGAATAAGCATAATATCATTACCAAGACCATAAACTTAGTAAAATCCTATACAAGCACCATCAAACTCACAAGTTAGTAAGTTCATACATGATACATATGAATTCAACCATAATATAAGTAGATTTTCATATGCACATCATTTATTACATTAGCCTTGTCATAGATCATGATTCAATATCCCATTGTGTACTTACCATGCCATTTCTTTACTTACCCGTTGAACCATCTAGAATTGCATCAGATACTCAAGAATCCTCATACATAGACTACATTTTCATATAACCATAATCTTTCCTTTTTAATAGTGCTCACACGAGCTGTGGATCGGAATGTTAGCTACATGATGCTACTCACACGAGATGTGGAGAATCCGCAACAAATGCAGGATCTCAGCCATCGGTAGGGCATTCAAGACCAACATCCGAAACATGAAATCCCTAATGCCATGTCATCATATCCTAAGAATTCTTATAGCATGTTTGGTTGGGTGTAATGGCTATGCCATTACAGCCCCATTTTGTGGGCCACACCTATTCATCAGTTGGGTTGGGTGTAATGCCCTATTACGGGCTTATTACATTACGCCTCTATTCTCAAAATTGACCGATTTCTATTCCCTTCCAAAAGCTCAGTTTAGCTCTCGTTTTCCCCTCCCGATTTTTATGCCTTATTTTATCCTCTCGATCCACGCTTCTCATTTCCGTCTTTTGTTTCTTCCTTCTAGCTTTCTTCTCCATTTTCCTCGCCTTCTTCTCCTTCTCTTTTTTACCTCTTTTTGGCGTCACAACTGGACTTAGAACACCGATCAGAAAGCACCCTCTATCTCACATTTTTGGTTCCTCTCCACCGGAAAAACTGGTGAAGTTTTTACTGTTGTGTCCATGAGAACCGGTAAAGAAGATACTACCGTCTTCCTGGATCGTGCTTCTTGATCAACCAGAGGGAGAAGGTGAATCTTCAACCTAAATTAAGATAGGATTCCTATCACTTAATACGGTTCTTTCTTTTTTTTTAAAAAGATCTGTGTGTTTATTTTTTTTCTCAATTTTTAGTTCATAAATGATCAAGAATACTTTTTTATTTTATTTTATTTTTACAGTGATTATGTTGAGATTTCCTATGAAATTCTCTTTTTATTTGCAAGGAATCTACAACTCTAGTGTGAATCAGGGAAGCATGTAGGCGTAGGAAGCTATCAACTCTGATAAACTCAACTCCCACCGCCTCTTCTGTAGGCACCAACATATGAATAACTATTCCTAAAACGACGTCAACCATGCCAATTCCATTAAAAAGAGGCCAAAGCTAAGCTACCAAGCAAAGAGGAAGAAGAAGAGATGGTTTCAGGGTGAGGCATGTGCTCCAAAAGGGTAGCGGTGGATGCAAGACGTCACTTGCTGGGAAGGTTGGCTTCCATTTTGGCCAAGGAGTTGTTGAATGGCCAAAAAGTCGTGGTGGTGAGATGTGAAGAGATATGCATGTGGGGTGGATTGGTTAGCCAGAAGATGAATCTCATGAGGTTTCTTAGGAAGCGTATGAACACTGAGTCTTCTTATGGTCTCTCTAGTGTCCTACTCCTCTAACAACCTCTGGCGTACCATTAGTGGGTGTGTTCTTTTTTTCGAGATTTTTTTCCCTTTTAGTGTGTTTTCATAGTTCTTTATTTGGTCTGTGAATGAAAAGGATGGAAATTTTTAGGTTTTTAATGCTTGGTAATTTAGGAAGCCTTTATTATAAACTTTTTGAGATATTTTTTTCTATTTATCTTAAGTTCTATGATTTGGATATTGGAATACATATTGCAAAAGAACCAAAGGAATCTATGTATTTAGTTATGTTTGATATCAAAATTAATAATGAGAGTTTGCTATTGGTTTTTCTTGTTAGAGATTTGTGTGTTTGTTATAGTTGGTTATTGGTAAAATGTTCTAGTATCCAAGACATTTGATAGGAATGCTTATTGTTTTTCAGGAAAATGGATGCTATCCACACTTTTGCCAGAGAAGGAGAACTGGATAATTTGCTTAAATGCATTGAAAGTGGTGTTTCTGTGCATTTGCAAGGTTTGTTTCTATTTAGTTGTTTTTCCTCCTTTAAAGAAAAAACTAGACTTGCATACATGGGTTTGAAAGACTTTGCTTAATCAAGTAACTTGTTTGCATTTGATGCTTGCAGATAGTGAAGGGAAGACCCTGATGCATTGGGTTGTAGATCGTGGCCATCTTAAAATTGCTGAAGCACTTCTTAGCAGGAATGCTGATGTGAATGCTAAGGTAATTATTGTATCGCTGTTACGGTTTTACTGGTATTCACCTCCTAACCTATTTATGTGTGCGGAAACTATCACTATCTAATGTACCTGTAATACACAAAAACAAATGTGAAATAACTTTCTTTAGAGTTTTTTGAACCATTTTCAAAAGCATACCTAAGTAAATAAGAATTTTTTTTATGTTAAATGGTGCACAATGCTCTATATTTCTCTTTTCTCTTTCTAGTGTTGTAAGCATTGTTGTTAAAATCTTTGTTTTTTCTTTCTATTGGAAGGACAATGAAGGTCAAACCCCATTGCACTATGTTGTTATGTGTGAGAGGGAAGACATTGCCAAATTTCTTGTAAAACAAAATGCAGAAAAAGATACGAAGGATAACGATGGCAACTCTCCAGTCGACCTATGTGACTCAGATTGGCCTTGGTTGCAACATGCGGGCAAAGCAGAATGACCTGTGTTTTATTCCCAAGTTTGGTTTCAGTTAAAAAGTACTTGAAAAAATTTCTCATGGATGTAAATTTGGCGTTTTGGGCCAACAATCTAAGGACGTCAACTTTATCTTTTTCAATATTAGATTGTAGTTTTTATCAAAATTAAGCATGGTGGCGTTAATGTTTAAATTTTTTTAAATTTGTCTAATTCTTTTTCATTGCTTTTTCTCCTTAAATTGTTTTATTTATAAATTTATTATTCTAATAAATAAATGTCATGTTAAAAAATGAGAAAAATAGATATTCATTTATTTATAAATATTTTTATAATTTTGTATGTATTTTATCAAAAATAAATGTTTAAATTTTTAGTTTTTAATTTTATTTTTGAATTTTAAGAATAAAGGTTAAATTGATATAATATGTAAAATAGAAGGTTAAGTTTATTGAATTTTTAAAATTAGGACCGATTAATAGAATTTGTAAGTATTGTAGTATTATATATTATGATTTTAGTAAATTCATATAAAAATATTTAATATTAAGAATTTTATTAAATTATGTATTTTTATTAAATTATATTTAATAATAATTATGTTAAAATTATATTTTATAGTATTATATATTATGATTTTAGTAAATTCATATAAGAATATTTAATATTAATAATTTTATTAAATTATATATTTTATTAAATTATATTTAATAATAATTATGTTAAAATATGATTAAATTATTTATTATTTATATTAATAATCTTATTAAAATTTAATAACAATAACAATAATCATCTACCTAAAAAAAATGCTGCTAAGGGTATTCTAGTCATTTTAGTTTTTTTCCTTATGCTATTACAACATCATTCCATTCAACCAAACACAAGAATACTATTATAGTTTTATTTCATTCCATTCAACCAAACAATTGAATAACTATTACGCCTCTATTCCATTATAGCTTTATTCCATTACAACGAACCAAACGTGCCCTTAATGTTCGAACGGGGTTCGTTATCTGTCAATTACTCAAAACATCGAACGGGGTTCGTTATCTGTCAATTACATAAGCAATTTCAAGTCCGTTTTTATTAACACAATATAGTAAATAATCAATTTAACTATTATTAATACGATTATAATTCATACGAACTTAGCTCGAAAACTATAGTTGTAGAAGTAGAATTTGAAATTAATCCGAAGCTTTCGTCTTTCCTCAATTTAAGTTCGTCTGTTGTTTATCTTAATCTAAATAGATAATTCATTCAATTAAGCACTTCAAGTTAGTCCTTAAGCTCATAACTTAAAATTTAATCATTTTAATCCTCCATACAACCTAGCCGAAATTCTTAGGGACTCATATCAACCCACTTAAATAATTAATTCATAATAATACCATGAAATTTTACTATTTTCATGAATAAGTCCTTAAACCTTAAATTCACTAAAAATCCCTTAACAAAACATGTTTGTTTAAAAACTACTATCAATAACCTATCAAATAACTTCAAAACATATTCAAAAACAACCATGACAAGTCCCTCAACCTTTAACAGTTTTTCAAATTAATCCCCGGGCTAGCTAGATTAAGCTAAAACGAACTCAAGAACATAAAAATTATTAAAAACAGGACACAAAAGAAAACCATGCAAGAACAAAGTGTTGGCCGAACCTTCCTTCTCATCTAATGGCTAATTTAGGTTTTTGAAACAAAAATGGAAAAGACATATTTCTTTTGTATTTTATTTACTTAACTTTTCTTTTATTTACCAAATTACTACTTTAACTTTATTATTAATCAAAAATTTCAATAAAACCTTATTTATAACTATCCACTAACTTAATTATGGTATATTTACCATCTAAGTACATTAATTTACCTTTTCATAGTCTTTTAACTTTTTTAACAAATAGAAACCCACTTTTTCAACCTTTACGATTTAGTTTTTTTACCTAATTAATCATTTAAACTTTAAAATTTCTTAACGAAACTTTAATATGGCCTTAAAATAATCTCGTAGATATTAAATAAATATTAAAATTATAACTCACTCATCGAAATTGTGGCCCTAAAACCACTGTTTATAACACTACTAAAATTTGGCTGTTACATTTACCAGAAATACAGTTCATATTGTGCATATATCATATTTATCATACAACTCATATCAATATTTTTATGCTAGCAGAACATCAGAAATCTTATTTTAAAGCTTAATTAATGCCTTATGGACACTACGGAAGCCCTATGTCCGACCTGAACGATGCTTACGCCCCTAGGGTAAAATTTAGAATTTTGAGCCCACACGGCCCAACTAGCCCAAACCGTGTGTCTCACAAGGTCCAACACACGACCTGGCACACAGTCGTGTGGCGTCGACAGTTCAGATTTTTGGCTTTCGCATATCATTGTTTTCTTAAGTTTTCATTACACACCTGATCCCATTTTGACATGAAAGTAACCAAGAAACTTTTCGAACCTAGAAATGTCATTTAATACACTTAATTAATGACAATTATATGAAAATTAAATCAAATATTCAACAAAACACCCACAAATGGCTTCCAATAACGTAGAAAACTTACGCTACCAAAACGACAACCAACCGATGCTTAAAGGGCTGGAGGGTCGCTTAATGCCTCTTCTCCTTCTCCTAAAATGCATCAAAGTCATTAATAAAACACACAAAACAGACTTAACGCAACCCAATGCAGTCCCAAACCTCACGCCCAACAACAAAACGACAAACACATAGAATATAGAATAAATACACTTTACCCTTAGAATGGCAGCCAACAAAACAAAAATAAATGCTCCAAGAATTACAGTAGCAACACAAAATGGAGAACAAAAGTATATAAAAGAGAACTAACCCCACAAGGAAGAAAAGAAAAACGAAATTGACGAGAGTGTAACAAGAAAGTAAGAACATATTTCAATAGCACGAGAAAAAGAGAATGGCGGCGTGAAAAAGAATGGGGAATTGAGGGAAACAAACGTGCCAAAAGTGGAAGTAGGTCTTGGAAAAATAATAAAACAAAAATGAAATAATAATAATAAAATAAAATAAAAGAATAAAAGGTGGAGGAACGGGGCAATTTACACAAAAAAAGCCCTTTTTTAAAAAAAATTACCGAAATGGGCCCATTATTTAATTATTTACTAGAATGGTCCATTTTTCGACAAATCGCGTCCACGTCAGCGCGATGTCAGGGGACGCGCCCTCTAGGACGTGATTTTCTGCCACGTCAACAAAGCGCGCTGACGTGGCCGCGATTTGTCCCATGCATGAACAGTGCTGCAACGGTCAAAAATTTGACCGTTGCCCCCCCAACGGTAAAAAAAAAACTATAAATACCCCTCACCCCTTTTTTTTCACAAACTAATCCTCTCTCAAATTTCCTCTCAATTTCTTTCCAACTTTCTCTCAAATCCATATTTAATTTCAATTTTCTCTCAAGTTCCTCTTAAATTTCTCTTAACTCCCTTTTTTTTAAATAATTTAAAAAAAATTTTAAAATTTTTTTAAACCGTAAAAATTTGTACGATTTCAGCAATGGCCGGAGAATTGACTCATCTTGATAAGCATCACATATCGGTGGAACAAATGAAAATGGTAAGTATTAAATTTAATTTTTAAATATTATTTAAGAATTTTTTATTTATGCATTTTTACATAATTATTAATTTATTATTTGTTATAAAAGTCTGTAGATCGGGTATTGGAATGCAATATCCGGAATATGCATGGTCCTCCATCACTGTTGGTAGAGAACTACCTACGGGAAGTGGGTTTTTGGCACGTGGCGATGGTAGGCCGGGGATGCAAGGTGGACCCGAAACTAATCAGTGCGTTGATCGAGAGGTGAAGACCCGAGACGCACACATTCCATCTTCCATGTGAAGAGTGCATTATCACTCTAGAAGATATCAGTCTGCAATTGAGATTGCCGGTGGACGGGTACCCAGTCACTGGGTCTGCCCAATCTAGCGATTGGAGGCGGTGTGCTACGAGCTTTTGGACGCTATTTCGGAGAAAATGGAGGGAGGTAAGATCGAGATGGGCTGGCTACGTGACACATTCCCTGATCCGGATGAAGATTCAACCGAAATTGAAAGAATTCGATATGCTCGGGCATAAATTCTTCAATTAATTGGAGGTTATCTGATGCCCGACACGTCACGGAGCCGCGTACATCTAAGATGGCTGCTGAAACTTGTTGATTTTAGAGCAGCCGGTGAATTGAGTTGGGGGTCTGCCGTCTTGGCAACGTTATATCCAGAGATGTGCGGAGCGACGCGACTGAGGAGAGCAAAAATCGGAGGTTGCCTGTCACTACTGCAGTCATGGGCATAATTTCGCTTTTGATTTCTACGTCCTCGAGTGGACCACCTATATACATTCTCACTTATAACGAGGTAAATTTTATATTAGATTTTACAATAATTATGTAAATTTTTAAAAATAAAAGTAAGCTAAAAATTTATTTAATTAGGTGGAACCATCCGGCAAGTCATGCTCGATTACCTACCTCTCTTGAAGATATACGGCTTCTATTGGACCAACGGTCGGAAGCACAAGTAAGTATTAAATAAAATAGATATTTCCATACAAGTAATTATGCATATAACTAATATTTCTATCATGTTCATATAGTTTCAATGGACACCATACGAGGATCCGGCAATTCGGGTAGTAATTCCGGAAGAGTTCTTACAAAATCCACAAGCTTGGCACGTGAAAGTCGTGTTGATCAACTACGCAATCGTGGAGCTGCACCAGTCAGACAGAGTGCTACGACAGTTTGGATGTAGACAATTGATTCCCGTGGATCCTGACGTGTTTGACGATCAACACAAAGCCGACCTTCGACAATTGAACACAGATTGGCCGAGATACTGGTCCGAGTACATGGAAATGTGGGAAGATCGGTATGAATATATACCTACTCGGGAACAAATCATCGTTCCAGAGTTAGCGTGCGTTCCAGAATACATGCCATGGTTTAGGATCCATGGCAAGCCGTATTTACTGATGCCAGAGGAGAGGCAGCGGCAAATACGTGTCGAAAGGGAAAGGCGCGGGCTTCTAAATCCAAGACGACAAGACGACGAAGGCAGCACCTCAACGAGGCCCAGACATTCACCCGGCTCATCATCAGTGGCCATGCAATCACCAGGCCCAACGAGAGCACCGACACAGTCACCCGACGCAGCAGTTCAACCAATGATACCCACGCAACTGCCTTTTCAGATGATGCCAGGTGCATTTCCTAGCCCTTATGTGTATCCTAACCCTTATATGTATCCTTTTCCGAGTCCTATGGCAGGTTGGAGCCAAATGCCTGGTTCAGCTCCATTTCCTGTTATGCTGAGTGGACCGCCAATGTATAGGCCAGCGGCGCACGAGGGATCGCAAGAGGGGCTGTCAGGGAGCTCTCATTTTTACCAATCCCCACTGACGTATGGGTTCAAACACTGTCGCCGTTTTTGATGCAAACACCTCCACATACACTATTCTTTGAAGGTGGATCATCGTCCCAAGTCCGACAACCAGATGCCGTCTGGAAGAACCGAATCCTCACGAGAACAACAACCGCCCCGGAAGCTAGAGAAAGGAGGAATCCAACGCGTAACCGTCGACGGCTGCCATGTGGCACTGAATCCCCCGGGCATAGACATTGATTGCCGTATTTAAATTTATTTGTACTAATATTTTAAATATTTTGATATTATTTTATGTAATAAAATAATTTTTTTTGAGTTATTTTGATATTATTTGATGTAATAAAATAGAAGTTTATTTGATGTAATAAAATAGAAATTTTTTTGAGTTATTTTGATATTATTCGATGTAATAACATGAGCTTAATTATTTTGTACAAATATTTTGAATATTTTGATATTATTTGAGAATTCTACTAACCATTAATACAATTATCAGTTAATATTTTTACATTCACATAATGTTAGATTTGAAAAAATATTTTGACTGTTACTAACAATTAATACAATTATCAATAAATAATTTAAAAAATATAATTTATTTACAATTACATTCAACTATTCCGATTAGGGCATGATCGGCTTGTATGGCCTGGATTCCTACGCCATCATCACAACTTCTGTTGACTGGCTGTTTCTCGGATATCCATATTGTTACGTACTCTAGTCGAGCAAGGTCGACCCTTTGGTTTATGACGCAATTCTCTATCCGGTAACAGCTTAAAAGGAGAAAGAGATATGGGCGGCCACTTATGTTCATCTGGGACCGCTGGGAAAACGTGTCTCCAGACGCTGTACATGTTTTCTAATTTGTCCACTTCATCCACATAGCTCATCGAATTCAACCGGAGATTCTGACAAGCTGCAATAACATGAGCACATGGATAACGAAGTGCATCAAACATCCCACAGTCACAAGTCCTATTTCGCAAGTGTACACGATATTGCCCGCCAACAACACCTTGGTGCGGTCATCAAACTCATCACCTTGAAACCAAAAATTTTCTCGATCGTGACACACTGTGTGCATGGTGTTTGCCCTCGCCTTGGCCTTGTTAATTTCTTGAACTATCTTACTACACCATACATGGCCTCCCTGCATCTAGCTTGCATAACTTGCTGTTCGCTTTGGAAATAGCGCCGCCAAACAAAAATATGTCTCTCGCACAACCGATGTTATCGGTAGATGGCGCGTTCCTTTAAAAACAGAATTTATGCATTCAGCCAGGTTCGATGTCATATGGTCATATCGTAGGCCGCCGTCGTATGCTTGTGCCCATTGTTCGAAACGTATGTTACAAATGTAGTCCGCCCATTCTCCGTTAATTGAACGTAAAATTGCCAACATCTCGTGAAAACGATCTTTATTTATTTCATACCTTGCCAATATAAGATCATAGCGAATAATTTATACCACTTCTACCAATAAAACTAATTCAAATTGACAAACGAAATAACACAGATATAGACTAAATACCCATGTTGGTCACTTGTCGTCGTTTGCTCTAAGATGAATATTGCCTGTAGTAGTTCGAAGCAACGTGTTTTAGGCAATATCTATGGTGTGTGCGCTGCCATAAGCTTTCCTGTCGATCAAATGCAGCTAGTATACCGGCGCCCCAATCTGAAATAACACAGATATCAGGTTGGGGGCACACATGCCTCCTTAACCTAGAGAGAAAGAAATCTCAGTCATTAGACGACTCCCCCGGTGTTATTGCAAATGCAATTGGAAGAATTCTCCCACCGTCATCCTGTGCCACTGCAAGCAATAGCCGATGAGTATACCTACCGAACATAAAGGTACCGTCAATTTGTACCAACGGCTTGCAGTATGAAAATGCGTCTCGGCATTGCTTAAAGGTCCAAAACAGACGTTTGAACACTTGGCATCCACATAGCAATCAGCCGTTGTAGTACGCATGTTCCGTTTCAAGGTCTGTGATGGCACCTGGGACGTATCTCTCTAGCACCTGACACCACTGTCATATTTCATTATATGAGGCGTCCCACCCACTATGCATCTTCTCCAACGCCTTTTGCTTAACTATCCAAGCCTTGCGGTAAGAGGGCGTGTACCCCATTTGGCTTATAGGATAATATAATATTAGAATAAATAAAATTAAATTAATTAAAAATATTATCCAAGTGATAAGTAGCTCTTATCCATTTATTATTTTTACATGCTTTTGTAAAAAAGTTCCATTAGATTATTTTAATTTTAGATTATCAAAGCCTTAGCAAAAACAAAAACTTGGAAGTCATTCGTTTAAAAATAACAAAATTACTAGATTATGACACACCTAAAAATAGGTGAAAAAAATATTTTGTAACAAATATATTTAATAAAAGTTCATAAAAATTAGATGATGCTTTTGTTCAAATGGTAAAGTTAAATATTTAAAATTTATTATGTCACACTTTCAAATTTATAAAAAGCACCATAGAGGCCTATGTATTAGGAGTCGGATTACATTTTGCCCCCTCTACTTAAAAATGGGCAAATTAATCATTGTGTGTTAGATCAAAGAGCAAATTGACTCTTATGTTAAAAAGTTCATCTATTTCTACTGTTAAACACTAGTTCCTATATATCCACATGAGATACATGTGGCACACCACGTGACACTATTATATTATTTCGTCAGTCATGCTAGTTTTTAATAATATAAATGGATGAAATCTTTAACAGAAAGGACCAATTTCTCCTTAATCTAACATATATAGAGTAATTTGCCCATTTTTCAGTAGATAGGGCAAAAGGCAATCTGACTCTTAGTACAGGGGCATTCATAATACTTTCATAAGTTCAAGTATTACTATGATTGAGTTCTTATTGATTTATATAGTCACTACACCAAAACAGGCTTTTAGCGGCACTTTTAGCGGCGCTTGGACAAAAAGCGCCGGTAAAAATCGAGCATTCGCGGCGCTTCATGGAAATCGCCACTAAAGATCGAGCATTAGCGGCGTTTTTGAGCATTCGCGGCATTTTTCAGAAAAACGCCGCAAAAAACCAAAGCTCAACGGCGTCGTTTTCTTACCTTTTGGGGCTTTAGCGGCGTTTTCAAAAAAGCGTTGCTAATGCTCGGGGATTTAGCGGCGTTTTTTCAAAAACGCCGCTAATGCTCGGGCTTTAGCGGCATTTTTGAAAAAGCGCAGCTAATACTCGGTGTTTTAGTGTCGTTTTTTAAAAGGCGCCGCTAATGCTCGGTGTTTTAGTGGTGTTTTTTAAAAGTCGCTTTTAACTCTCGGGGTTTTAGCGACTTTTTTAAAAAGCGCCGCTAATACTCGGGGTTTTAGCGGCGTTTTTAAAAAAGCGCCGCTAAAAACATTTTATCTTAATTGGTTTATTTATATTAATTAAATAAAATTCAATTTATTTCTAATTGAATATTTAAAATCTTCAAAAAATAATGACACGTAGAAATAATTTGAAATAAAACACATGAAAAATTAAAATACTATTATTTAAAATAATTTTAAAGTTTTTTGGGTACATGATTCTTGATTGTTTTTAATTTATATATTAAAAATTTCTTATATAATCGTAAAAGAGATAGTATTAATTTTAAAATATTGAATTAATTATCACTATAGTTTAGGGTTTTTGATTTAGGGTATATGGTTTATTTAAGATTTAAAACCGGTTTAGGAGTTACTATTTTAAGGTTTAGAGAGTATGGATTTAGGAATTATGGTTTAAGGGTTGAGATTTAAGGTTTAGGGGTTAGAGGTTAAGAGTTAAGGGTTTAGGGTTTAGAGATTTAGGAGTCGGGTTAAGGTTTTGGGTTTAGATTAATTATTTTTTAATTTATATTTTAAATATGTTATTATATAATTGTAAAAGAGATAATAATAAATTAAATATATTGAAATTATGAGTATATTTAAGAGATATATAATAGATAGACTTTATATGTATTGAATGGTTAATTTAGGGTTTAAAGTTAAGATTTACTTGAGATTTGTTAAATGATAAAACTTTATACAATTAATTAATATTTTTATATTTTAAAAAATTTAATCTAAACTATTTGATATATTTAAATATTAATTTAAAAAAAATAAACAATATCGACGCTTTTATAGAAAACGCCACAAAAATTATTTTTTCTCCCTTGAAATCCCTAATCTTCCCATGGCCGACAATATTTTCTAAGTTGCCACTCTCCAACAAACACTCTGCACTCGCATGGCTGAAATAACAACCCAAAACCTTTTTATTACCAGCGCCAACAAAGCTTTGCTCTTTCTCCATCTATCAAAGAACACACTACTCTGCATCACACACCGACGAAAAGAAAAAATATGGGTTTTGAGAAGGGAGCTTCATTGTTGGAAGATTTGATAGAAAAAGCTGGAGGCTGTGCTGTGATGGATGGGGGTTTTGCTACTCAGCTTGAGAGTCATGGTGCTTCCGTTAATTTTAAGGTTTGGAGCGCTCTTTGCTTGATCAGAGACCCTCACCTTATCAAGCAGGTACCTTTCGGTCTTCTTTCTCATTCAGCTTTGTTGGAAAATATGTACATTGCTGTTCTGCAAATGACTCCAGGTCAAAAACAGGGTATAAAGTTTGAGACTTGGTTTTAGATTTTGAATCAGCGTGGAGTGTTCATATGTGCAGGTTCATCTGGAGTATTCGGAGGCTGGTGCAGATATCTTGGTTACTTCATCTTACCAGGTTTATTTATTAGTGTTTTTCAGATTCAGCCGAATGACTTGATTTGTTAGGCTAACGTGTGATCTTCTGCCTTTCATATATTCACAATATGGATCTGGTGAAAAGGATAGGAGCTAAATGCTTCCTTTTTCTATGCAATAGGTCCACCACTTTCTTGTGAAAATTCATGGAAAATATTCTGATTTTTCCCTAAGTTTGGCTTATTAATGAACCAGACAGAAAATAATGTAGTTATCATCTGTATATGTTCATCTGCAATGATTGATTCCTTGGAAACAAGCAACATATCTTTGTAGAAACTTGCCTGCCTTCATATTAGGAAGAGTAATTTATTTGAGATCATATGGTAAATGATAAACCCAATTTTAATTATAATTATTCACATATTCCAGATTTGAAGGCTGAAGAAAACAATTGTTATCTTCTTGAAATTGATTATGGCTTGCTACCAAAAAAAAAGTTGGAGTTTATCAGTTGACCTTGAATATCCTGTTTTTCTCCTAATTTTCTATCTCATAGTTTCCTCCAATTTATATTACAGGCTACCATTCCTGGATTCCTTTCCCGGGGACTATCCCTTGAAGAAGGGGAGTCATTACTAAAGAAGAGTGTCAAATTGGCAGTGGAAGCCCGTGATAAGTTTTGGGATGGTGTCGGATGTATTCCTGGGAATAGCTACAACCGAACTTTAGTAGCAGCCTCAATTGGAAGTTATGGAGCATATCTGGCTGATGGATCGGAATACAGGTTCGGGGAATTTGTATAACTTGTCAAGATTTTCAAAATCTTTTAGATATCACACATCTTTCATTTGCTTAACATGATTACATTGTCTGCATGTGCTCTGTCTTTTCCTTCAGTGGGTGCTATGGACCAGGAGTAAACCTGGATAAGCTGAAAGATTTTCATTAATGAATAGCTTTCTTTGTGTTTTCTTAAATGGAAAAGCCTTTTGCTGTCAATTTAAAGAGTAAGAGCCAAGTGTATAAAAACACCATGCTTTCTTTGGTTTGTTGATTTATGACAACATTCTCCACTCAACAGGCGTTGTTGATGCAAGTAGACCTAGAAAAGGGATGGACTTCAAAAGGGCGAGTTTATCTCGATTCCATTCAAAAATCGACTGTACCAACTTATAATTCCTTAAATCAAAATTGAACCTATTTTGGAATAAAATTAACTACACCCAATTGACTTTTTTCAATCGGTAAGTTGTAAAAGAATTGAAAATTTATATAAATTTAAACAGATTATAAATGTTGCTAACTTATCAAATTAGATAATAGCTATATAAATATGGATGATGTGTTTAAATTTGGTTAAAATAAGCTATTAGTCATTGTACTTCTATAGAATTTGAGATTTAATCCATATGCTTTAAAATTTATCATTTTAGCATGTTTATTTTCCATTAATTGCTTTTTTTCTAAGAAGAAGTAATCTTCTTCATTCGCACTGCTATTTTTTATTTCTGGAAATCCAACTATTTTAAATTTACAACAGCATTCATAAAATTGCATTAAGATATTAATTTTTTCTTTCATGCTCCCAACTAGTTTGGGAAGTTCATTTGTTGACTCTTTACATGTTTGGATAATGCGGTCACAAAACTTATGGAGGACAGTTATACTTTTTGCTTTCATTAATGAATAGCTTTCTTGTCTTTATCTTCCCTTATCAAATAAGATTTTATTAGTTAAGGGATGTTTTCTGGATCAGCCTTCAATTGATACTGTAAACAATTTTCTTATGTAATTCTAATATAGAATGTATCTTGTTTTAATAGCTCTAATGCATGGCGATAAGGAGTCATTAGCATTTTTATTAAGTTGTTTGGATTTGCAGGGGAAAAATGAATTGCAAGTTTATTTCACTTTCTCAGTAACTTACCTTGTTTGCCCTAAAAAGTTGTGGTATTTAATACAACAAAAGTTAGTATTAAATATCCATATACTTTTAGCTACAGTTTTTGAATATGCAAAAAATGCATCGATAATAATGAAATAAGATAGATGAATAGATAATATGGATTATTGCTTGCAACTTCCTTTCTTTTTTTCTTTTTTTTTTTGGAAATATGCAACTTCCTTTCTTGGTTGTCTTTAGTTGGCAATAAAGTTTGCTTTATTTATATTGCAATGTTAATTACTCTTTTATCTCAAACCTACTTCATTGCTCAGAGAATGCATATTCTTCTACATCTGACATGATGGCCTTTTTATCATTACATGTTAAGCCTTTTCTACATCTGACATGATGGCACATGTAGGGTGATTGAAAATGAGTATTTAGGTCTGAGAAATGGCATACTAGATCAATCAGCCATACTGCTTTCAAGCCATGGTTATCTAACTTGCATGAACTGCAAAGTAAGTCAAACTTTTTGTAGTAATTTCAGGAATAACATATCCTTCTTTGTTTTGAAGTGTTCGATCTATTTTTGTTAGTTTGGCACTGCTTATGCTTAATTTAGTCTTCATACAATTGCTATAATTTAGTTATCAGCCAGATTTATGATTGTTTTCTACTGACTCATTTATAATTGTTTTCTATTTTTATTGATTTATGTAATCAATCTCAATTCTGCTTTTGTAAATTAATACTATTGTTCCTTGTTAAAAATTGAATAGTTTAGACAATCATTAGAAAGAATGCCTATTTGTGACACATGGAAGAGCTATGATTGAGATTGTTTGTCAGTATGGTTCAACTTGCTACTAAAGCTGCACATAATTGTTTGTTATATAATTTTTTTTGAGCCTTAATGGCTATATATAATTTTTATTTTTAAGATTTCTGTTGTTTACCAAGTTTGTTAGTTTATCTGATCATTTGGTTTTTCATCCTTTAGATATTGAGAGCACGTTTGGTTCGCTGTAATGGAATAGATATATAATGAAATAGAGTTGTAATGGAATAGAGGCGTAATAGACATTCAATTGTTTGGTTGAATGGAATGGAATAGAACTGTAAATAGTATTCTTGTGTTTGGTTGAATGGAATGATGTTGTAATAACATAAGGAAAAAAACTAAAATGACTAGAATACCTTTAGCAGAATTTTTTTTAGGTAGATGATTATTGTTATTGTTATTAAATTTTAATAAGATTATTAATATAAATAATAAATAATTTAATCATATTTTAACATAATTATTATTAAATATAATTTAATAAAATATATAATTTAATAAAATTCTTAATATTAAATATTTTTATATGAATTTACTAAAATCATAATATATAATACTATAAAATATAATTTAAAATAAATATTATTAAATATAATTTAATAAAAATATATAATTTAATAAAATTCTTAATATTAAATATTCTTATATGAATTTACTAAAATCATAAAATATAATACTATAAATATAATTTAAAATAATTGTTATTAAATATAATTTAATAATAATATATAATTTAATAAAATTCTTAATATAATTATTCTTATATGAATTTACTAAAATCATAATATATAATACTATAAAATAATATATAATCTACTTTATTATTTTTAAACTGCAATACATATTTAATGTGCTAAAATATCATTAGTGAAACAAATAATTTAATTATTCTACAATAAAAAATATTAGCAATAATAAATAACTTAAGAATTATATTTTGCATAAACATAATATTCATATATTAACAGAAAATTACATGAAATTCATGAAATTTTATATCATAATCCATATGTTATACAGTTTTACAACATCAAAAAGTTAGAACATTGTAATGACATACCATCCCAAATATTACAAACAGAAAAAGTTACCAAAATATCATCAACAGAACCATGATTTTTAATGGTCAGCAATAAATTTTTTGACCCATTCCAACCGCACATTAGAAGGTAAATTAAATAAAATGAGCATTTGCGTTAAATGATCTGGAATTTTGCTCAATACTCGATAGCGCTCATCCACAATTAAACCTTCTATTTCACATAAGGTTGGATATAAATTTATAGATTTTTTCTTGGATGATCTGGAATTCTTCTGACTTTTGTTGAACTACCACATCGGAGACAATACTCCTACTGATTTGTTCGCCAACGGCCCGCATGTTTTCTGCCAATAAAGTGACAGCATCATGAAATGAAGAAGAAATATAATCATTTGCATCAGAATTTTTTCTTCTTCTTTGAAGATGTGGAACCCCCTTGGTGACTATCTGGTTGCGGTTCTGTAACAGAAACATCGATGTCATCCAAAGAGACATCAGCTTCGCAGTCATAGAATTCGTTTCTTTCTTCATTAATATCTGTAGTAGGTACATCCTGAACATTTATTTCTTTAATAACATCAGCGGCTGTTTGAGCATCTTTTTCAGTCGCTCGATCTTTTGCGTAGATAGCAGTAAGTTGGTCGTAGTAAGGGAAACTATGATGTCTGAATTGACCAGCTTCTTTATGACTCTAAAAAAATGAGGAATTCATATTAGTTATAAGTTTGGTCAAAATAAGATAATAAAGACTTGAAATAATTCTTACATTTAAATAAGAGTTCCAAACCGCATCTTCAGCAACAACAAGCTGTCTATGCTCATCCCAACCAAAACCGCTATTGTTTTGACCATTAAGCATGTCATACACGATTGACCAATCCCTTTTCAGTATCATAATTCTCGATTCAATATTAGGTCTAGCCTTCAACATTGCATTGGGTAAAACTTTTTCTAACATTTTTTCCAACTCGTTTAAATAACCGGCTTTGAACCTCATATCATCATTAAAGGTTCTAACATTGTGCAAGTCCACCATACAGTAAACCAACGCTGCATCTTCTTCTGGAACCTATTTCCTTTTGGTTCCTTGAAAAGTTTGGGAAGAAACATTTGATTCTGAAACACCTGACATAATTATCTTAAGAAAAAAAACAAATTAAAATTAAGTTTAATATCATTAATCAAAATGTGAACACTTCATAAAATTAAAATTAAGTTCAATATCATGAATTAAAAGCTCAACACTTTATAAAATTATAACACATGATGAATGAAGAGAAATTAAATTATAATTCAACAAGTTTAGTACAATACAAAAAACAATTTAAACACCACCAAAGTTTCACAAACTAGATACATAAAATAACATAAACAAATTAACTCAAACTCATTTTGTCCCTAAACCTAACTAATTTCTAGATGCTTGCGATTCATCGAACATTTGGTTGGTTAGTTCCATCCTCCAAGTAACCCATGCATCCGATGGATGAATATTTACGATATTCGGTTCATCGTCATCTACCACATTACTAGGTAATCCTTCTCCCAACTCTGCTTCAATAGGATCAATACTCATATGGGTTCGAATAAAATTATGGAACAAACAACATGCAATAATGATTCTATTATGCACCCTTACAGGATAGAATGATGGACTCCTAAGTATTCTCCATCTAAGTTTTAATAACCAAAAGCATCTTTCAATAACATTATGTGCTGAAGCATGTTTCATATTAAAAAATTCTTCCGGAGTATTTAGCTGATAACCCTGACGTCACTCATTCAAATGATATCGTTGTCCTCTAAAAAGTGTAAGAAATCCCTCACAATTTGTGTATCCAGCATCAACTAGATAATAACAACCTATAAAAAAAATTTTAAATGATTAATTCCCCAATAATGTTTGATCTTAAAGAATAATTCAAAGTCCTCTAATTTTGTATTTTACCATGAGGAACTTTTAGTCCATGTCTCCTACTAATGGCATCTCAAAGAACCTGTCCATCAGCAACAGAACCTTCCCCACCAGGAAGAACATATACAAATTGCATATCAGGTGTACAAACACCTAACATATTTGTTACTATGTCACCTTTTCGCGTTCGATATCTAGGTTTATAAACTGTTGGAACCCTAATCTTGATATGGGTTCCATCTAAAGCACCTAAGAAATTCTATATCACATGTATAAAACATTGAGTTAGGATACTATATTTAAATCTAAATCAATTAAATTATGTAGAAGCTATATATAGAACTCACTCTAATACCTTAAACCATTTTCATCTTGGGTCTGTAGAATTAGTTGTAATTGGCTCTGCCTTTTTAAATAACACATCTTGTAAACATATGACATCATTTAAAACATGGTGAAATGATCTACTAACAGTTTCCTCGGACCTATTAAAGTGATGCTTGATAACTCGATTTTTAAGGTGATGGGAAATGATATGTAAAAATATTGTCACTTGCTCATCAACAAGCATGTTCCTTGACGACTTCAATCCCCCTAACGTTTGTAACATCTCACATAGTTTAAAAAAGGCAATTCTATTCATCCTAACTTGTTCAATACAGGTCTCGTCACTAGCATTTATAAGTCTTTTCACATAATCTCGTTTTGAATAAAAGTCTAAAATATAGGACCTAATCCTTGGTCTATAAGTATGTAGGCTATGGATGGCACCCAATGTAAGTAAGAACCAACTCGCAATTCTACATATTTGCAACCATATTGTCAATGCAATACCAATTCTTTTACGCCTCACACTTTGTCCTACTAAAGGCAGACAAGCCATTACTGTAAGATATTAAAGTGTTATATATCTTCAAATCGTAGTAAAAGGGTCACATTTCTCCAATACTAATTTCAATAACAGTAAAATAAAATTAAAGAATTTAATTGTCAAAGAACTTACAGTGATTTAGTGAATACAAGACGCTCAACTGTGGGTGGAGGAAACAATCAAATAAGCCAAAGAATTCAAGTTGCAATAACACTCTATCAAAGAAAAAATGAACAATACAAATTTAGAATCTTTATGAAGCAAAAAATAGAAATTAAAATTATATTTGCAACTTGAAATTCATTTCTTTATCAAATTAGTTGTCATGATATAAAAGCACTTTAGGCCTCGATAATACAATCACAGATGGCATGCCTTAGTCTATTAACCAAAACCTTATGTAGAATTAGACTATCCTTGTGAGGTGAACAAATTTTGAAAATAGTCTAGAGCAATTTGCATAAATTATTCGTCCTCAAAATCTTTGATCATGTTATTATGTTGATGCTTTGTAGGTATGTAGGTATATATATAATTGAGCTAAAGTTAAAATTTCACCTATATATTGAATTAAAATTAAATTTATATTTATACAATTGCACGAAATAAAATTTTTAAATCACATTCTACATCAAACTAAAACAATTAAAGACTTTGTAATTATTAAACGGTATTTAATAATTAAATATATAATTCAATTATTTTATTTTAATACATTGGAATATTAAAATAAAAAATATAATTTAATTATTTTAATTAAATATATAATTTAATTAGTTTTATGCATTTAATTATTTTATTTTAACAAATGCATTATTTAATAAATTGGAATATTAAAATAAAAAAATATCCAAAATTTACTTGAATTACAAAAATAAACAAATGCATAAAACCAATCCATAACAATAAAATTAAAACTTGAATAATAATTAAAAATAATAGTTAAAATTAAAAATAATAAAAATAAACTGTTTTGCACTAACTATTACAGTAGTCACTCAAAACTGATTTGCACTAACTATTACAACCACCTTAGTCAACTAAACAAATAATCGAACAAAAAATGAAACAAACAAGCTAGTTGAAACACTAGTTGCGCATATTCTCAGTAGAAATCAACTCTTAAAACTTGATCAATCCCAATTAATCATCTGCTAACAGTTTGACTTCCATGCTTATCAAACAGTTTACTAGTGTTTACTAGTGTAGATATATAGCAATATGACTATTCTCGATTAAAACAGTTTACTAGTGTTTGAGAAATTCAATTGGGAGACTAATAAGACATCTTAATTGACCTATGCTATCATTTTCTCAAACATGCCATAGTTAAACACTTTACAATGTTATTTGCTTAAGAGCTGCAAATTGCAATCTTAATCAACCTCAGGTTCTGCATGGCATAGAAAAAGTAATCCATATACAAGAGGTATCTTTAGATACAAAAAGTAACCCATACTGTTTTGCACATACATATTTAACTTTATAAAGAGAACAATATAGCTTTCCCAACATTATTGATATCTTTTTGTTGTAACGGTACATGAAACGAGCAACAACTTTCCCAACATTATAGATATCTTTTTGTTGTAAATATAGATTATTATGTGAAGGGAACAAATATATATACCGTGAGTGATAGATATCATGTCCGTCTCAAGTGTGTAGTTATTTTTCATTGTTTATTTTTCCTCAAAATTAAAGACTAGTATTTCGAAAAATAATGAGGAGCTCCATAGTTGCGAAAGAGCTTTATTTTACTAATACCTACAGCTAATGAAGAATGGCAAGAAATGGTGTAAGTTATTTGTCTAAGAGCTGCGAATTGCAATCTTAATCAACCTCAGGTTCTACAAAAGTGCAAATTATTTCTTTCTAAAATGAGAAACATATTGTCAATACAAAATCTTAATCAACCAACTAGCATCAGCATCCTCAATAAAAAGACTTGTCAATGATTAGACCCTTAAAACATTGACAGGAGGTATGCTTCAATGGGATCAGTACTTTAGTTTTAACATCTATAAACTGCTTTAAATCTAATTAGATCAATAAACTGCATGGCATAGAACAAAAAAGAAGGGCCAAGTAGAAAAAAATCATCCATATTAAAATCAGCAAAGGTTTGCAAAACTCTATATGGCAAGCTTAATGAACATAAAGCGATAAAGGAAACGCTATATTAAACTCTATATTAAACTCAGCAAGTGTAGATACAGGAAACGCAAGAATCCTGGGGTGGGATTAGTCATAAACTAATTAGAGATCAAAACAATGTTAAGCTTTGAACATAGCATCCCGGGACCATTCCATAAATATAGTCCATGAAAAGTTTAAGTGTAAACATAAATTTAAGTGTACACATACATGATGCACTTTCACCTATTGAAATCTCTTTAGATAAAATGTTGCATTTCTTAAAACCCCAAAAGCTTTTACATCCCATATATCAAATTGGATATGTTAAAAACAATGTTTAACACAAAATTAAGAAGAAAAGCATATAATCTTTATGAAATGCATCTAAACTACTTTGAAGCAAAGCCAGTTAAATCAATACCGAACTTCTTTTTCTTTTCCAATCAAGAAATTTCATATACAAAGCATACCAAATTTACAGATCCTAATTTTTTTTCCTTCCATATCCAAGAAAAAGGAACATTCAAAGTGAATATCAAATTTGCAAATTTGGGTTTTTCTTATATCACCAAGATATCCAAAACAAAGCACAACCACAATAGGAAAAGTTCACATTTGCAGAACGAACAGACTTCTTTGAAGCTAAAGTAATCACTTTTAGCATGACAAAGACCTTTTATTCTTTTTTCATTTTGAACATTTTTTATACCATTTTCATGTTCATATTTGAAGTTTGAATAGATAAATACAAGCGATAACAGCAACAAAAAGTGAAAAGAGATATCCCAAGAAGATGCAGAAAGTATATCAAACCAAATAATTGGAAAAACCTTTGCTTTGCTAGTTTATATCCAAATATGAAAGGGGAAAAGAAAAGTTGAAAGAATTGAAATAACTTTAACTAAAAAATTAGAGAAAAAAAATGGAATCAAAGGCACTTACTGTAAATAAGGACGTTCAACTAGAAGGAAGATGAAGATGAAGATGGCGAATGGATGCTTGATTTATTGTCGATTAAGGAGCTAATTTCTAGGGTTCAGTTTGGGGATAAATGTTGAGGAAGAAATCTGCAAAAGTGAGTGAAAACGATGAAGAACAGACGCGTGCTATTTTGGTCCAAAAAGGGGAAAATGTTATTACGGGTGGTTTGGAATAGCAATTCAGACAAACGTGCCCGGAATGGCTATTACAAGACCGCACAAAATAGGGACAGAATAGAATAGTTGACTGAATAGAAAATTGTGAACCAAACATGGAATAGGGATGAAATTATTGTACCGCACGGAATAGGGACGGAATGGAATACCAATTCCATCGAACCAAACATGGTGTGAAGGTGTTGTAGAGGATTCAATCTCTTCAAGCTGGAAAAGCCAAGGCTTAGCACTTCTTCAAGTGGAGTGTTATTTAATTTTTCATTCCATGGTCGTTTATCTTAGTCGGAACTTGAATTTGGTGTTATTGAAACAGGGTTTTGTAGCTACCTTGTGTACTAGCTTCTTTAACCATGATTGTTAATTATTACGTGTTTTGTAGCTTCTTTTATATTTGGCCGAGTTAATATAAATCAGATGAGCTGTGAGGTAGATTGCTCATTTATTTAAACATAATATTTTAATTCTAAATTTAAATTCATTAATTTTTATATTTAGCTTTAAAGTTAAAATTTTAATAGAAATTTTAATTTAATTAATTTTTTATCCTTAAAAGTATATAGTTTAAAGTTTAAATTTCAAAAATAAAATATAATATAATATTTATCATAGAAATAAATATTATTTAATTAAAATATTTTTTTAAAAGTCATGTTTTTAGCCGCGTTTGTGAAAAAGCGCCGCTAAAAGTCATTTTTTGTAGTGGCATTTGTGGTAGAAGCGCCGCTAAAGGTCATGGTCTTTAGCGGCGTTTGTGGTAGAAGTGCCGCTAAAGGTCATGGTCTTTAGTGGCGTTTGTGGTAGAAGCGCCGTTAAGGTCATGGTCTTTAGCAGTGTTTGTGGTAGAAGCGCCGCTAAAGGTCATAATCTTTAGCGGCGTTTTTTCAAATAAACGCTGCTAAAATTAGCGACGTTGTCTACAACGGCCTTTTAAGCGCCGCTAACACTTTTAGTGGCGCTTAAAAACGCCGCTAGAAACCTAAAAAAGTACCGTTAAAAGTCTATTTTGCTATAATGAGTGTAAAAAGACAAAAACACCTTATAATAATATATCTTACTTGGTACATAAAGAGGTGTTTTAGCAATTTCCCAACTAAGGCCTGGTAATTGAACTTTTGGTAATCTATGATAAAAATAAAATAATTCTTTTAATGAAAAAACGAGGAAAATGATAAATAAATAAATAAATAAATAAATAATGAGCTACTTATGTATAATTTTATTTTCAATTTTTTTATTTTATTTCTTTGAATATTATATTTTAAATATTTTACCTTTAAAATTACATTTATCAAACAATCTAATAATTTTTCATACTTAATTTCAAGAATATTAATAAGATTTTATAACTTAAATACAATACTTAATTTTTGTTATACAAGGCTTAGAACTATTCATATCTTCCTCTCCAACCCTTAAAGAGGAAGATAAATGAGCTTCAAAGTGCTCGAACCTACATCATCTTGCACTGGCAACAAATGTTAATGTCAATCGAGATAGGATTTAGTTAGCCAGTGCTTAATTTTTCAGCACTTAATTTTTTAATTTATTAAACAACATCTAAGTTGGTGTCAATATTCAAGGACTTAATATAAAGTATAGATTATAATAATATTTTTTCTTTTAAAATTTTATATAAAATCTATAAAATAATAATTTAAACCAAAATAAATCTAAAAATCCTACTTAAATCTAGGACAATAAAGTTTCCAAAGGTTCAACTATGTTATTTAAACCAAAATCTCATTAGTGGTTTTTTTATATATATAATTATAATCTTACATAATATTTTTCATCCAGTTATAGAAATGTTATAATCTAGTATCATATAATATTGTAAATACAAAATGGTTTAATTAAGGCCGGTTTAGATTCCCTTGGTTTTCTGAAAATGTAGATGATATTCATTGTATGTATATACATTCTAGATAAGCTTGGGGCAACACAGAAGAAATAAAAGGCTTTCAGGCTTGCTAAGTTAATATCAAAGTCATTACTAACCTCTTAATGTACTTAGTCAATTTATTTGAGCACATACCCTTCAAGGGTATTGCTCACTAAGTCAAAAGAAGAGTCGCTTTTAGCCTCTTAAGGCACTTAGCAACTTATTTAAAGCAAACACCTATTGCAAATATCCTCACTAAGTCAATAGCAAAAAATAAGGCTAACCTCTGAAGGCATTTAGCCAAATTTACAAGTTATAAAACAGACACCCATCATAGATAATGCTTACTAAGTTAATAATAGAAACCATTTCTAGCCTATTAAAGAATGTGCATAGTTTTTTTATTATTATAAAAAGACCTAACATACAACACAAAGGCTTCACCTCTACTTTTATCTCAGATAAGGCCACGTTATAAACTATTCCTCAACTGAGAGCAATTATTATGCATATACAAATATTATCTAAACTCATCAAAGGCCTACGTATTTCATCCCCACGCTATTAGGCTATTATTACAAAGGGCCTACACAAGAGGGCAAATCACCTATTTTATTTTCTAAAAGGAGGGGCTTGAGACAAAAAGGGGAGATTCTTCATTTTAAAAAGATCCACTTCCATGGTCACCATGCACTTTCCGCATTGAACTAAATAGGGTGAATCGCCCTAAATTCCAAACTCTAAATCCTAAATCATCAACTGTCATTTTGTACTTTAACACATCCACATTATAGATATGTCATAGTCTAATATGGATTACAAAATGATTTAATTAAATTTGATTTAGATTCTCTTGGTTTTCTAAAATTGTAGATGATGGAATTCGATATATGTATATACATTCTAGCTAAGCTTGGGACAACACAAAGGAAATAAAAGGCTTTCAGGCTTTCTAAGTTAATAGCATAGTTGTTGCTAGCCTCTTTAAGGTACCTGGTCAATTTATTTGAGCACACACCTTTTAATGGTATTGCTTACTAAGTCAATAAAAGAACCGCTTCTAACCTCTTAAGGCACTTAGCAACTTATTTAAAGCAAACACCTCTTGCAAATATGCTTGCTAAGTCAATAGTAGAAATACTGTTAACCTCTTAAGGCACTTATCCAAAATTTACAAGTTATAAAACAAACACCCCTCACAGATAATGCTTACTAAGTTAATAGTATAAATCATTTCTAGCCTCTTAAGGAATGTGCATAATCTTTTTTATAAAAAGGCTTAGCGTACAACACAAAGGTTTCTCCCCTACTTTTATCTCGGATAAAACCACTTTATAACCTATATTCCTCAAGTGAGAGCAATTGTTATGCATATACAAATATTACCAAATCTCATTAGGGGGTCTACCTATTACATCCCCATGCTATTAGGCTATTATTACAAAGGGCCTACATAAGAGGGCAAATCTCCTCCTCTCTTTTTTTTTTTTCTAAAAGGAGGGGCTTGAGATATAAAAGAGAGATTTTTCGCTTTAAAAAGACCCACTTCCATGGTCATCACGCACTTTTCGCCTTGTATTAAATGGGGTGAACCATCTTAAATTTTAAACTCTAAATTCTAAATCATCAATTATCACTTTGTACATTAACACATCCACATTATAAATATGTCATAGTCTAATAGGAATTACAAAATAATTAAGTTAAAGCGAATTTAGATTCTTTTGGTTTTCTGAAACTGTAGATGATGGCATTCAGTACATGTGTATAGCATTCTAGCTAAGCTTGGGACAAAACAGGAGAAATAAAAGAAAGAAAATGAAATGCGATGGGATTTAGTTGTGGTGTTGGGGAATATAAATATTAGGATTGGAAAGCTCCATGAAAGCATAGAGACAAAGCAATAACTGAGATATATACCTTAACAATCCCTACTATACCTTCCATTATTTTCTCTTTTTCTTTTTAATGCCATTTGAAGAGGTAAACAAGATGCAATACAAAAACATCATTTTTGGTACCTCATATTCAGCTAAGTATGTGTGACATTTAGGAAATCTTCTGCCTTGTCAAGGACCTAGTCTTTGGAATTTTATTGGCCTAAAATAATAAACAATATTGTTTGATTTTCATTTACTTTTTTATTACACCTAAATAAGTTTTTAAGTTATAATTCGTGCCCAAATTAATTCTAATATGTAATTTATATCTAAATATATATATTTTGAACAATTTCATTATAGGTTTTGACTATATCTCTTTTTTTTGACACAATGTTTAGAATTATCCATAGTCCTTTCCCAATCCATAAATAGGAGGATAATGCGTTTCAGTGCACTTGAACCCATATCCTCCTACATTAACAACAATATCTATACAAATCGAGTTAAGACTCAATCTACATATCTAAGTATATTTTTAACGTGTGATTTAAAATAAGACTTCATTTAAATAAAAATATAAAGGTTTGTTTAGCTACGGTTACCATAAAAGAAGTTTGATGTAGGACATAATTTATAAGAATTGGGAGACACAAGAAAAACATACCCAGACATAATTGCATTTTAATATGTTATATCTATGTGTGATCATTTATCAAGATATATTGAATGTTTTTTTCTTATCGAGATATGTTAATAGATATAATAATAGTTATACTATATATCATATTTAGGTCCTTGAGTCAATTAGGAAATAATTAAAAATTAAAATGCCTAAAATGTATGGACTAAAATCCGAATAATTTAAGTCTTTTAATAATTTTTATTTAAAAAACAAATAATTTAAGCAACAAATTAAAAAGAAATATTAAAATAGATAAATGATTAAGTTGAAAATTTTAAATTTTCTTTAAATATGACTTTACTCTTTGATATTGGTGTTGATTTTATATATTTTATAAATAAGGTTAAGATATGTCATAAATCTCTATTTTTTAGAAATTTAAAATTTAATCTTTGTATTTTTATTTTTAAGAGTGTAATTTCTTTACCTTACAGATTTCAAAGTTTAGATTAAACTACTAACATAATTAGTTTTTTTGTTAAATTCAAGTTAGTTACAACATATATATTTTAAATTACATGGCTATTAAGTGAGTATTTTTTTAAATATCACATCAATAAAGTGGTTTTACTAAAATAATACTAAAAAATACCAAAATAGTATAAATTTTTTATTTATCAAAATGGTATAAAAAACAAAACAGTTAAAAAAAGTTGTCGAACATAATATACTAAAATAATATAAAATAATAAAATACGAAAATAATATATTTTATTGAAAGTAATAAAATGCGGAAAAGATACGAACAAAGGGTCGAAATAAGGGTTAATTTTGAAATTTATTTAAAACACACTAAATTAATACATTTCAAACATAATGTACTAAAATAATGTAAAATAATAAAATTAGAAAATAATATATTTTATTGAAAGTAATAAAATTTGGGAAAAAATACGAACAAAGGGCGAAATAAGGGTTTTTTAAATTTATTTAAAAACACACTAAATTAATACATTTCAAACATAATGTACTAAAATAATTTAAAATAATAAAATTAGAAAATAATATATTTTATTGAAAGTAATAAAATTGGACGAAAAATAAGAACAAAGGGCGAAATAAGGGTTAATTTTTGAAATTTATTTAAAACACACTAAATTAATACATTTCAAACATAATGTACTAAAATAATGTAAAATAATAAAATTAGAAAATAATATATTTTTATTGAAAGTAATAGAATTAGGAAAAAATACAAACAAAGGGCGAAATAAGGGTTAATTTTTGAAATTTATTTAAAAACACACTAAATGAGTACATTTCAAACATAATGTACTAAAATAATATAAAATTATAAAATTATAAAATAATATATTTTTATTGAAAGTAATAAAATTCGGGAAGAAAAATACAAACAAATGGCCGAAATAAGGGTTTTTTACTAAATTTGTTTTGAAGTTGCAGGCATTGCAATGGCTCGATTGATTAACGACGATCCTCACATATCTAATGCGGCTAATAATATGGTAATATATTATTATTTGTTAACCACATGTTCTATTAAAAAAGGATATATGTAATATATAAAAATAAATCATGTTATCCTAATATTTATTTTCTATAATTTAACACTATCAGGGCTCGTACTGCGTATTAAGGGGCTAGGTGAATGGTATAGGATATCCCCCAAATTCACGATTGATGCACTACTTGGAGCAAGCTAGATTCAGGTCAGCAACACTGATCCGGATGTTCAACTTGCGGTATGATTTAAGATCTGCACTAGTAGAGTGGTGGCGCCCGGAGACCCACACTTTTCATTTTCCGTGTGGGGAGTGCACAGTGACCTTAGAGGATGTTGCACTGCAGCTTGGCCTCCCAATCGACGGGAGTCCCGTAATGGGAGTAACTGCATTTACTGAGTCGGCTGCACTATGTTATCAGCTACTAGGAGACTCGCCAAACGATGATGAGTCAAATTTTACGGGCTTGAAATTTACATGGCTGAAAGCCAAATTTGGACAGTTATCAGCTAATGTCACTGAAGGAGAGTTGATGTGCGCTGCTCGAGCATACATCATGCATATTATAGGGGGAGTACTGATGCCCGATTCAAACAACAACAAGGTTCATATCATGTACTTACCGCTATTAGCTGATTTGACCAATGTTCACTCATATAGCTGGAGCTCCGCCATTCTGGCAGTGTTGTATCGGGAGCTTTTTCGGACGACAAAGCCTTCTGTTGTAGACATGAGCGGATGCCTTACATTGTTGTTGTCTTGGGAGCTTTATCGGATGCCATTTTTGGCATCGGTTACTCACCAACCATATGTTTATCCACTAAAATATAACTTTTTTTGCATTAATTGTAGTCATACTATATAATTTAATGTTACCAACCATACTATATATATTTTTTATAGGTGGAGTATTTATCTGGGTATCGGAAGGTCGTACACTGTCCCGATATACCGACTGATGATCGAACAGCATGCCGGGGAAGGGGGTAAGCTATTCTAATATTCGTGACATCTTACTTTCTATATCTTACTCACACCGTGTTAAATTATAACCATGTTATTAATCATGCAGTTTATATGGATGTCATATTGTAGACCGGAAATTGCAGCTATGATACCCTCGTCTGCCTACGTTCATTCTCAAATGTGGTGCAGTAACGCACCAATTATAAATTTCAATGTAGTCGAGTGGTACCATGGGGATCAAGTGCTACAACAGTTTGGTTGCGTCCAATATATCCCGAATCCGCCATGCGATGTGGGGGTGGTTTACGGCATCAACAAGAGAGGAAAACTGCAATTGGATTGGGGGGTTAAGCACCGAAAATTTGTTGCGCTGTGGAACGATCGGATGGGTCGAATACCTCAGATGGTTATGACTTCCGATTTGCAACCATCATTAGAGTACATACAATGGTACTCTAGTTGCGAAAAGCCATATCTACTTGGAGGGCAGTTGACTGTAGTCGCCCCGCACATGTAGCGACCTGGGGGATCGTACCCAGCGGCCCCCATGGAGGCGGAGCCTGCGGCAGATCATGATCCCTAACCAGAGCCGGAGTCGGAGCCTGGGCAATCACATTCACATGGGGATTCACATTGCTATCATCTAGATTTGGCGGGCAATGACTATTTTCCGAGCTTGTCAGGGGGCGAATACACATACGAGTTTGATATCTTTGGATCGTACTCGCCGCAGTTGAGCACTCCCGGCTCGTATCCACAGCATCATGGGACTCCTTCCGGTTCAAGTTTGTCGATGCGGATCAAGCCACATGATTTTTCCTCTATGTTTAGCACACCCCTACCTGCGCCTAATGAGGATGTTGGTCGTCGCGAACACCCATAACTTGACCGTCGACCTCCGCATAGGTATACCCCTAGGACCACACCATCGAACCATCAATTTTGGGGGTTTATTGCACTTTGTTGTACATTACAAAGTTTGTAATTTTTGTATAAATTTAATTATTCTAATTTTAGGTATGCTTACTACGGAACTTTTCTTCCCTTTTTGCATTATATTAAAACTGAATTTAATGGTAAATGGCTCCATTTTGGATATAATTTTAATTATTCCAAATGAATTATACTTTTTATAACTTAATTTGGATACAATTTAAGCATATGCATAAGCATAAGCAAATGAATAATTTTAATTATTTCAAATGGGTTTTACAACAACATTGCAACATTATAACATTACACATAACAATTTTACAGCATAACCTCAATTTCGACCCGATCCTGACGACTGTCTAACATGATAGTTTCGTTGAGGGCTTTTATTCCGATTATGACCACTTAACCTGCATATTCCACAACGCTTACTGTCGGATTTCTCCCTAATGTCCATTTCATTATGGATTCTGGATGATTGCGGATAACCTCTTGGATTCATGCATAGCCCTCTGTCTGGGACAAGCTCGAAAGTCGTCAGAGGCACCTCCCACGTAGATAGGTCAGGCAGGACGGGGAACTCATTTTCCCAAACACTCAATGTGCGCTCGAGCGTGTACACATCATTGACAAATTGTTCAACATTAAGGTTCACTTTAGCACACGCTGCCACGACATGCGCACATGGATAATGAAGTGTTTCGAACCTCCTGCAGTCACACCGTATGTTCTGGAGATCAACTCCATAGGACCTAGGTGGTATACCGGATCGACGACCGATGGTCTTAGTAACTCGAAACGTTTCCAGACGTCGTGAATATATTTCTACATTCATCAACCTCGCCATCCGACGGTTTGCAACCATTGCATCCTTGACATTTTCGACAAACATGTGTCCCGCCTCCATCTGGTCGACTTGTTGCTAACCCATTCTTGGCATTAAGGTAGCCAACCTGTATAATGTAGCCGAGAAGACAGATGCAATCGAAAGATGTCGTGTTTTCAGCAACACAGCGTTGACCCCCTCCACTAAGTTTGTAGTCATTTGACCATAACGAAAGCTCTCGTCAAAACTTTGAGTCCATTGCCACGGATCCATTGTACCCAACCATTGTTGAAAAGATATTTTTGTTTGACCCTCCATGTCACTCTCAAGTCGAATCATTCTTTGAAAAAAAATATGTGGCTTTAACTCGTACGCTGTACACGTATTAAGAAAAGATAAGTTGCAGTAACTCGATAGCATAAAACATTACAACTTATATTGAAAAGATAAGGTTATCATTTACCCATTGCCACTACTTGTCTCTTCCAGTCTGCATTCTTATAATCTTTATGGAAATTAGTCGCAATGTGACGGATGCAGTAAACGGATCTCCATGGCACACCGGAATGCCTAATTGCTGCAATTAAACATTTCTCTCTATCAGAGATGATGCAAATATTATTGTTGCTAATAACATATCTCCACAGGTTGGTAAGGAAGAATTCCCAAGATTCCAAGTTCTCCTTATCTACGATGGAAAATGCTATCGGGAGCACGTTTCTATTGCCGTCTTGAGCAATTGCAAGAAGTAGGATCTGTGTATATTTTTCATATAGCCAGGTCCCATCCACCTGCGCAAATGGCTTGCCGTAGGGAAATGCCCGCACACATGGATCAACGTCCGCAATAGATGGAAAATTCTTTTCCTTTACATGGCTGAATCGTCGTCTGGTCGTAATAAGGTCTTATCTGTAACTCAATCACAGTCCCCGGTACATACTTCCCATAGCATCTATCCATCCTTGTAGCTCGTAATACGACGAATCATAATCCCTATACAATTGCTCCATTTCCATCTGTTTAGCTATCCACGCATTTCAATATGATACTCGATATTGGAATTGTGCTTGCATTTTGACAATCAGTACTAAAACTTTAATGGTCAGCATGTCCTTCACCATTGGCATGATACACGTACAGATAGTTTTCAAATCAAGTTTTCGATGATCTTCTGTCATACGTGTTGATGTGCATGTATGAGGCCCGACAAATTTTCGTATCTCTTACATCTGTGAACTTTGAATTAATGCAGCTCGTACCCGCCAATTGCAGCCTTCCGCTGCCTTCCAACACTCCTCAATATATATTGTCGGTTTAGACACTGTGACTTTATAATCCACTGATATGTTCATGCTATACCGTTTAATAGCAAGTACTCACTCTTCTTTACTTTCGAATCTCTGGCCTACGAATAACTCCTCATGATCAGAATTGACGGCAAGCAGGTGAGCATGAACTATTTTAGGGTACTCCGGGAACTCAGCTACATGCGCTGCGTCAGGGTCTATGAGCGACATGTGTGGCTTAAGATTATTGTGCATCAAAATACGTCGCATTTGGTTCCTGACCGAAGAAGCGTTAATGTTTCTATCGTTATTCACATCTTCATCTTCAATATCATTAGGTACATCGTCCACATCGAGATCACTGTCACTATCGACCTCTTCACCACAATGATCGCTACCATCGTATCCATCATCACCAACCACATCAATATCGGGTGTAATATTCAGATCGATACCGATCCCACCTATAGTCGATTCACTATCAACGTACGATATTAGAGCCATCATCCACGGTTCTTGAGCTCCATGTTTTCACCATATACATTGACATCTTAATTTTGCTCCATACCGGCTAACTCAGCAAATAAGTGAATCGGTGCATTCTTGTCACTCTCATTCCCACAGTAAAGAGCGACCATTGTCTCCACGTCTTCGTCGTCTACAAGTTCCATTTCGGTGAATTTGATCGGATTTGTCGAAACTGGAAACTTGTAGAAAATTTTTGATATCTTTCACCACAACGTCTAACAATTTTTGCATTAATCCTTCCCTTCATATCATCCAACGAGACATTTCTATTAAATCTCATTACTATTTGTTGCCGACATTCAAATATGCATTCAACAGTTGTTGTCAAGATGATCCCATCAAAATAAATGCATACAAAAAACTTATCATCCATCTTCAATATTCAACCTGTCAAAAAATAAACAAAATTTCAAAAAACAATCTCGAACAGTAAAAAAATTACTTAAATAAAAAATTAATGTTTCAATATGCAATTTTTCATTCTTAAGCTCATACTATTTCAGGTTATCATTTTGTACATGAACAACGTTTAACCACTAATCCTAATAACTAACACAATAACAATAATAATAGTTTTACTCAAAATAATACTAACTAACAATAATAATTAGGGTTTTACTAAAATAATAACTAACAATAATATAATGTAAAACTAACAAACATACTAACTAAAATAATAATTAGGGTTTTACTAATCCTAATAACTAACAATAATAATAATATTAGTTTTTACTAACAATAATACTAAGTAACAATAATTATTAATAACTAAACCCTAAAAAATAACAATAATAATACTAACTAAAACCATCAATTTGGGTTTTTATTAATCTTAATAACTAACAATAATAACTAAACTAACAACAAAAAATAATAAAAATTATACAAAAAAAACATAGTAACAAGATAATCCATTAATTTTTTTAAAAATACCTTATTTTTTCTATTTTTTTCTTCTCTTTCTCTCCTTTTCCGGCACCACCTTCTTCTTCTTCTTCTTCTCCTTCTCCTTCAGTTGGGTTGAATCGGGTTAAATAATTGAAGTGATGCCGCCTCTGCCACAGGCACCATTGGTGCCGCCTGTGGCAGGCCCACCATTCAGATTTTAACTGTTTTTTTGTACCATTTTCGTAAATAAAAAGAATTTATACTAGTTTGGTATTTTTTATTTTTTTAGTATTATTTTAATAAAAATCCCCATCAATAAATTTAACAAAAAAATTAATAAAGTTAATAATTAGACATGAATTTTAAAAAGGAAAAAATATTAAATTGTTAAAAATAAAATTAAAATGACTAAATTTTAAATTTTTAGAAAAAATATTACATATTTTAAATTTTATATAATAATTGATGTATTATAAAGTTTATGTAGGGCAATGTGTTTATGCAAGCCATGACAAATTGGATATTTTTGTTATCCCAACTACGCGGATTCGTGTCAAAAGTAGCAAGTTTGTGCGAATCATGACTGACTTGCTAAACTACCATATTCTTCCTATTTTTAAATGACCGAAACGCCCTCATACTTTCCCTCCTTTTTCTTGTCTGTTTCATTTACAAACATAAAATGTCTCCCATGAAATCTCTGCCGGCAATCATGCCCTCCAGTTCACCCATGCTTTCTAAAATATTATTACTCTCATACATTAAATAATTTTATTTCATCTATTTTTTTCATCAAACATGTTTTATTCTAAATTACATTTAATTCTAGTTTTAAAAAATAAGGAAAACAAAAACTGTTAGGTTCCAAAATTGAGTAACCTACTGTCTTTCATTAATTATATATTTTATTTTTATCGTGAAGGTTAAAAAATTAATAATAAATTGTTATATTCTTATTTAGCGCGTATATTTAGTATCATGAGAAGTGATCTGAAAGTACTTGTGAATGATTTCTTATTTCACATTACTTGGTTAATTATTAGGGTATCTCATCTTTTACAAAGCCACCTGCTTTTAATAAGAACACTTTTATATGAGGGTTCATTGAAGAATAACATGATTCTCAATAAGGAGAATGTCACATTAATACTACACTCCATGACAATCTAGTTAGAAGATCTTGTCACTTGATTGACTTAATAATCACTATATTTCAAAATTGTCGATGACGTGACGTTACTGAATAAGAGACCTCCCTAATAAATACTTTGAAAAATGATGAATAAAGGATCAAACACCAAGTATTCTCAACATATAACCCCCTTCCTCATCTACCTATTTATATTTTTCCAGCTCTCCATCTGTCTAAGACCTCCTCCCATCACCATTTCTCATTTTTTATCTCCTTCCTTGCTGACACTTTGTATCAACACAAACAATGTCTAAAAATCTTCTCTCCAAGTTATAAAAATGCATATTTTTTTTATACAAGTTAATAATAGAAAAACATAAAATAAGCTAATCCGATTTTCGGGCGGGGGGGAGGGGGGACCATTGAAGTTGTGTATTACTTTATTGAATCTCTTCCACTTTGTCAGACAAGGATTCATCCAATCTTTATTCCCAACAGACAGCTTGATTTTTTTCATTATTTTTTTAAACCTTTAAACAAACATATTTCCTATCACTTTCTCTCCTATACATATACATATACATAAGCTCACCACCCCCTTCCATTTCTCTACACAAAACATACCAACCCCTTCCCATCTTTCACAACATATTTCCATGGAGAATTTGATGATAAGGAATCAAACCAGAATGCCCCCTTCAAATCCATCACCACCACTATCCATTCACAGGGATTCAAAGACTATATCAAAGCCAAAGCCAAAGATACGCATAATACACATATTTGCACCAGAGATCATCAAGACTGACGTAGCCAACTTCAGAGAACTGGTGCAAAGACTTACCGGCAAACCGCCTCAAGAAAAGGGTTCCAAAAGAAAACCCAGAAAAGACCATAGTTTCTGCGACAAGTCAGTGTCGACGGCAGCCATGGCGAGCAAGAAAATGGAGGTGAGAAGTGGGTTTGTCCTAGGCTTGGAAATGAGAGAAAGGGTGGTTAAGGAAGAAGAAGGTATGTTATGGGGTAACATTGGTGATAATTCAAGTGGTTTCTTGGGTGATTTGGATGGGTTTATTCAACAACTTGGTGAATTTCCTTTGCTCCCTTTGGATGCTTCCAATGATCATATGCATGGATTTGAAGAAGTTCAACTTGCATAAAAATTCGTTCTTTTTTTTTTTTACTTGGGTTTGCTTCTTTGTTCTTTTTTTTTTCTTTTGGTTTTTTATAATATATCATTGAAGATGTTTTTAGGGTGGGGGGTTTTAGGTATAGTTTTAACTCATTTTTATGCACCTGTTTGTCTGTCTCTAGTTGTATTATCTCTGCTGTAAATATAAGAAATGTTATTGACGTAATTTATTTAAGAACGATTTTTTTTTTCTAATTTTAGTTGGAATTTGCAGTTTTCTTTTTTTTTTGGGGGGGGGGGGGTTAAAATGGGTTGGGAAGAAGAAGAAAAAGAATAGCAGTTTGGCAGACCAAACATGAAGTTGCAAAACTCTATCATATTATATATTTGATAATTTAAATGTAACTTATCTTGCAAGGCTTTGATAATGTTAGCAATCATGCTGGTTCATAAGCCTACCAAATTGGAGAAAATTATCATTTTTTTTTTAATTATAAGAGGGTAAAACTCTAATAACATCGTGTCTAATGCGATTTAAACCCAAGTCATATTTGAAGTGAAGAACACCTTAATCTTCAAGTTAATAATACCTATTTATTTATTTTTAATGATAAGTTGTTGTTTCCCAACTCAATGGTAAATGGATTTAACCTCGTCCCTTTGGACTTTCTATAGTAAAGTTAGGTTTTAAAAATTTTATGGTTTGTTGATTTCCTACAACTTTGATGGATTCTTTTACAATATTCTACTTATTTTTACCATTTGATAACGAAGCTAGAATTTCGTTTTAGTCGGCATAAATTTATAAAACTTTGGGATAAAATAATATTTAGTTTTTAAATTTGATAATTTTTCAATTTGATTGCTAATTTTTTTCTTGTTAACTTAAATTTTTTCCCAAATTTGATCCATTTTGTAATGTAACACATTATTACCTAAAATATATAATTTTATAAAAAATAATTAAAAGTTGATGTTTAAAAAAGTTCCCAGGACATAAAAAAAATCAAATACTAATTTAAGAAAAACAGTAGGTTGAAGGAGTAATTGTTGCCATGAAAAGCCCTAATTATTGTTCTACTTAAATTATGAAAGTAGGGAAGATGTGTTATACGTAGACAAATGGTGCATCATGAAACAAATTATGAATTTGAATAAAACTTAAAGAAAGAAAGGCAAATTTATTAAATTAATTAGCTGGTTAAAGTTGAAGAGAAAACGCCAATAATAATTTGCTTTTATATAGCAAAGATGAGAAGAATCGGAGAGTTGGCAAATCTTCGTTTTAGTCTTTTAGACCCCCCGTTTTCTGCTATTTTCATAAATTAGAGAATATCACAAAATCAACATGGTTACACTAGTTTATGTATTCACGAGTGTATTAATTTTTGTTAAATAAAGTAAAATATATCATATTAATAGCTCCATGTAATTAATTATGTAAAGTTTCTTTTTCTAACATTATATAGTTAAGGTGAAATAGTAAAATATTGTTTTTTTTAGTAAAATATCAAGACTTCTTATTATAATATTAAAACAAAACAAAACACCCATCCACACTTGGCATTGTTACAGCTACATGTGGAGATCTAGCTATAAACAACAAAATTAACACATGAAAAGCATAATTCTTAAAGACAAGAAAAATAAATGAAGAGCCTCAATCAAAACGGAAGGGTGATTCAAACAACAATAGAGAAAACCCATTCAGCTTCTCCTGAGAACAAAACTTAGCATCAATGTCTTTCTACAAAATTTCGCTCTTCTGATAGATCAATACGTTGCTGCAGACGAACCAGAATCAAACATCCATCGGCGGTCCCGTTCTACCAAATCCATCACTTCTCCAGGTACATTCTCTATCCAAAATTGAGGGCTTTCAAAGTTGAAACTTATTTGTGCAAGCTTATGAGTAACTGCATTTGATTTTCGATTTGTGTACTAAAAGAAATAGTAAAATATTTAATGTGTAATTAATTAGTTAAAGTCATTTTTATTATTCAAATAATTTATTTCTTTTTTTTTTGTTTCAATAATGAAATCTACGTTAATTTAATATATATTGGTGATGTGTCAAAGCAATGAAACTATCCACTTGTCACAAAAATGTTATGCCTAATAAAAAGTTTTCTTAAATGTTTGTGTACCTTTTAATATATAATCTATTAATTTGCACGAGTTTATTGTATTTATCTACTAAAATATTTTTTTAAAATTTGTCATCATTCTCGAATCATTTATTTCAGTATTGCTCCACACTTGTTTATAAGTTTATATCAATACATTATATTTTTATGATATATGTTGTATGTAACATTAAAGAAATTAAACATGTAAAATATTAATAAATAGCAATTATACAATAAATAAATTAATTTGTAAAAAGTAAATTAAAAGTAAGGAATTTGTAGAAATTAATATCTAAATCATAAGGACCTAATTACAAATATCAAAACTGAATTTCAGTATTAAATTGAAGGAAATGAGAAATGCATAAACTAAATAGGGTTAGAATTTAAATGAATGATGATATTTTGAAATGGAATTACAAAATAAAAAGGAGGCCAAAAGTGAAATTAAATAACGACAAAAGGCTTATTTATGTAATTAAAAAAGTCAAAATTACCTTATCAAGTAATATTCATAAATATTTGATTACAAAATGCAGGTCACACATAATTTTGTAATAATAGGGTTTTGATGTGTCAACGCACCACTTGTTAAAATAATATATATAATACTAGTTTGACGCATTTAATTATTAAAATTAGTTTTTCACTCACGGTTAATTTTACGTATTAATTTAATTATTTCTTAATTTTTTCATAAAATATATAATGTTTCATTAATAATATGATTACAAAATTAAAACATAATTTTAAATTTGAAAACATGATCATTTATATTAGACTAATCACTATTTTAAAATATAAATATTATAATAGTGAATTGTGTGAAATTCTTAATTTTGATTATTAATTAGTAAATATAGATTGTTAATTTAGTGACCATTAAATAATTTATTGTAACATTATTTATATTTTTAAATATTTATTTCAAATTTAATAGTGTATTTAAAAAGTTTTTTTAGTTTAGAGTTGAATTATTAAATACAAGAAAATTACTTTTTAAATTTATAAATAAATTTTAATAAATTATAACTTCTTTTATATATTTTTTAATTTAATAAAATAATGTCATAAAGATTTACGTAAATTGAAAATATAAATTTACCAAAAACATTTCAACGTCTTTCGGTGATTTATACAATTTTTTTATATGTTTAGATTGCAGTTGAAGAAAGCATATTTCTTTTTCTTTTGCCTCATGCTTGGCTTAATGGTCATTTTAAAATTCAAAAAAATATAAAATTAGAGAAAATATTGACTTTTACACCAATTCAGTACCAAATTTATTTTGTTTCAAAATTTTGACAATCTCTACCACCAATTTCTTTTATTTTTTAAAAGATATGCCTAAAAATAAGTTAAAAATGTTACATCAAATTTAAATATAAAATTAAAACATGCACATTGAACCCCATAAATTTACTCTTTTTTAATTTCTAATATATATTTCTTTATTTAAGTATTGGATAATAAAAGTAGATAATGAAATTTGGTTTTAATTATTTTGGATAACAAATTTTAATATAATTGTTAAATTTTCATAAAATTTCTATACTAAAAGAAATTATCTTATATAAAAATATGGTTTTATTTAAAATTAAATTTTATATTTTAATATAATTTTAAAAGAGGTAATATAAAATTATATATATAACTTTTTTTTCTAAATTAAGAAATTTTGCTAACCCGTGCATCTCTTGAAAAAATCAATTAATAAATTGTAAAAGTTATTAAGATTTCTAAAAAGAATATTAAGAAAAATATAATATTTGAAAATAAAATTACAACACAAAATGATTTTTAAAAGCTTTTAGGTTTATTATCTTTTATATTTTTGAAAATTTTTATATATTTTTATGTTTATGATAAATGATTAGTTAAACAAACCAAAATTTGAAAAAAATTAATTCATTAAATTTAACCTATATAAATAAATTATTTTAAAATTATCTTTAAAAATGGAGATGCATCCGTTGTCGCAAATGTAATATATGTACACATATTAATTTTGTTTTTAAATTTAACATCTTTACAAATAATATAAGAAATAAAAAAAGTTGAAAATAATATATTTAAAAATCATGACAGCATTAAAAATACTTATTAATTTTATTAAAATATAAAATTTGAAATATGTATTTTCATAATCAACTAAAAGGTTTAAAATTAAAATGTATTTTCAAAATTCCTATTATCATAACAATTAGGTAATTTAAACAATATATACAATGTGAATAATTCATAAATTAAAAGGTGAGATTACAATTCGTAGGACTTACAAATGAGAAAGTTTAAAATGTGGTAGTCAATTACCAAATATAACTTAATTTTATTCAAACTTTAATATTACCAACTTGAATGAAAATGTGGCCATAGAAACAAACCCAATATTTTTTTTCAGCTCCTTTGCAACATATAACTTCTCTCATTGTTATTTTATAAATGTTTTTGATTTGGTCACTCAATTTTAAAATTTTTAATCTTTTTGTTCTAGTCATCCGTCGTTAAATTGATAATAGAAAGCTTTTTTCTAACTGGTATAATAACAATTTAGCTCTCAATACTTACATAATTTAGCAATTTGATCCTAATTCTAAATAATTCAATATATTTAACCATTTACGTTTACAAATTCTATCAATTTGATCTTCAAACTTCCTAACCAAATCTTTCAGCTTTCAAAACAAATGTATTTCACATCTATTAATTTTTTTATGGTTGAAATTATTCAATTCGGTACATAATCATTTTTGAAATTAAATGTCATATTTATCAATAAACTTTTTATATCAAGGTGCATTCTATTTTCGTTTAAATTCCTCAAATTCTTAACTGATGGGGAACCAGGCTACAATCACTTATAGGTTTATTTTTCATCAATCTTTGTGTATGTGTGGAAATTTCATGATATTTATTTTGTACGTTTGAGTTTGAATTTTCAAACATGTAATTATGATATATTATTTTTAGTCAAAAAGTAATTTGCTATTTCATATGACCAATAAATATAGTTGGTAATTTGCTTTAATCATGTTTTTCTTTGTTAAACCTATAAATTAAAATTTAAAAGCTTCATAATATTTAACTTTTTGTTTAATTTGTTTGTTTATGATGCGAAAATAGTATAAAATTCTTAAGCTTATGGTAGAACGAACCTTACAGTGGACTATTGTTTTATTATTATCTTGGTCTGCATATTTTATCATATGTTAGGCTGTAAAATGTTCAAAAATTGCATCTAATTTGTTCAGTGAAAATTGCTTGATTTTGTGTTGTTTAGCTTCATTTACTATTTGGCTTTCTTATTTGTGTTGTTTCTTAATAAGTATGATATTTTCTTCAAGGTACATAAAATTAAGATCAAATTGATAAAATTTATAAATGTGAAGAGTTAAATTTATTGAATTATTTAGAATTAGGATTAAATTGATTGAATGTGTAAGTATTGAGGACTAAATGTGTTATTATATTAGTTAAAAAAGACTTTTGTTATCAATTTAATAGTAGATGATCAAATTCAAATATTAATGCTTAAATTGAAAAATTTTAAAATAAGGTGACCAAAACAAGAACATGAGCATAGTTGAATAACCATTTGTAAAATTAATTCTAACTGTAAAATTATTAAGCTCCACTAAACAAGATTATATAATAAAATATAAGATGAAAAGCAAATATGTTAAAAAATAATTGCAAGTACAATTTTGTTATGTAGTAAGTAATGAGGGAAGGTTAGAATTAAAATTAATATGAAAATTGCATAACAAATATAACAATTTATGTTAGAGCGAATTACAAAATTCACTGACTGATATAAGTAAAGATTTTTGAAGGAGAGCTACCTCTATCTCTCTTTAACCTTTCATATAATAATAACATTTATATTAAGAGTAATGTGCACAAAGCACTGATATTAGGAGCACAAGAGCAAATCTGACTCCAACTCATAATAAAATATTAAATAATGTGTAAAAACTGTTGACTAACGTTTTCTGTTTGAAAATAGGAGCATATTCAAACTTAGGTTTTGTTTAGCATTGCTTCTCAAAAGTGTAAATTATAAAATTTTGGATTTTGAAAGGTACAAATTAACCCATCCGTTAAATGATGACGTGAAATGTTAATTTAAATGGTTAATTATTAATTTTATTTTTGAACTATAGCTAAAATATCATTTTAATTTCTTTTAAAAAGTTCTTAACAATAATTCTAAAAATTAAAAAAATCTTAATAGTCACCCAATTGTCTCTAAACTTTGTTAAAAATCTTATTAGTTGGGTGACCAAAACTTTTATACAAAATTTAGAGACAATTGGTGTAGTTTACCTAATTTTTTTGTATTTTATCTCAACTTTTAGAGTTCTTTTGCAAGTTTAGGGATAGTTGAGTGACTATTAAGATTTTTTGAAATATTTTTTTAGAATTATTGTTAAGAAAAACTTAAAAAAATCAAAATGATATTTTAGCTATAATTTAGGGACCAAATTAGTAATGAGCCGTTTAAATTAATGTTTTACATCATAATTTAACAGAGGGGCTAATTGGCACGTTTCGAAATGTATAAAAACTAATTTACCCATTTTTCAATAGAGGGGCCAAAATACAATCTGCCCCTAAATATAGGGGGCTTTCTTAGTACTTTGATACATTATATTTGATATGATTTTCATGTAATGTCTATTTTAAAATTAACTTAATATAACTGTTAATTGAACACTTTTTTTTTTCTAATTCAGAACCTAATTTTTTTTCCACATTTCTACTTTCTCAATTTCTACCTTGATTTCTACCTCTGATATAAAATTAATTCCATCAGACTCATTTTCGAATTTTTCTCAAAATTCACTATACCAGCAGATGCTGTGTCGAAACTTATGAAGCGTTAAAATATTTGTATTTACATAAATGTATGTCACATATCCTCTGAATTCCTAGCTATTTTGACCTCAAATTTGTAACCAATATCCCAAAGCTAATTACTGTAAAAAAGAAGGAAAATAGTTCACCAAGGTCATTATTAAAAGATTATCATAGATGCACTAGGGATTCAAAAGGATGTTTTAATTCATACCTTGTAGTAACATATAGACCTGCTCATGGCCAGGTGACATGGCTCGACCCAAAAGCCCACTTGAAAATTAGGCGGATTTGAATAAAACTATAAGCTCGAAAAATAGATCTGGGTAAAAAAATAAGGTCCATTTTAAAAACGGGTTAAGCCTCGGACAAGATATTTTTGCCCAAGCCCGGCCCACCCAGCCCGAATTCACAAAATGACAAAAAAATTATTATTATTTTTTGTTATTTTAATGATATTTTTTTATTTTGTCCCTATTTTGCTACCATTTTACTATTATGTTACTACTATTTTGTTGTTATTGTTTGGTTATTGTATGACATTTCTTTTGTTGTTAATTTTGTTTAGAGACATTTTTTTGTTAAGTTGCGTCTATCTTAGTATTATTTAAGTGTATATATATATTAAAATTTATTTTCAATTTATTCGAAAATGTTTATTTTAATATTTTTAGTATTTTGATGTATTATATATATGTAAAATTATGTAAAAAATAATATAATATAAAAAAATAAAAAGGGTGGGTTGGGCCCGAGTTTTAGCATTTTTATTTGGGCTAGGCTTCGGTAAATTTTTAGGCTCATTTTTCGAGTCGAGCCGGGTCTGATCATAGCAAACGGGCCTAAATTTTTACTTGGGCCCAGCTCGAAACTGGCCCAGGCTAGCCCATGATCACCTCTAGTAACATATAACAATACCTTCGTATTGTTTCAAATAAAATAGTATATTCAGATAACATATCGTGATAGTTGTGCATAACTAAATCCATAGACATGGGCAAATTCAGAATTTTTTTATGGGGCGAAATTAAATTGTAAATTTTACAATAGTAAAAATGTAATTTCACTATTTTAATAGCTTATATCTTTATAATTTTAAAGGATTAAATCAAATTTTATCATTTTTAGGGATGGCCAAAGTACAATTTTACTTTTACTAATTTAAAGTTTTAAAAAATTTAAGGACTTAAATAAAAAATTTCATTTTATGGGATGGGCTGCCCTGTGGATAAAATAATAAAATATAATTACAAAATAAAACAAATTTCACCAAATATTTTTACTGTTGTGCCAAATTATAACAACAAACATAAAATAAAATAGTGTCTGAATACTCGTGAATTGCTATGTAATATCCACGACACCATTAGTTATTTATCTAATTCTAATCAATTTGACAAAACATTGATAAGATTGGATTGGAAAAATCCAAAATCAGCAACTGTAGATATGATGATTAATATCCTCCAACCAAACTCAATAATTTGGAGTAAAAACTTGAAACGTACCTTTTTTTGCTGAATTGACATCATCTCATATTCTATGTTTTAAATGCACAAAGAATTGGTGTTTATGTTAACGACTAAGTTTATTGTTCAAAGTGTAGCGAAAATTAGTGATTGTGGTCATAGGTAATGTTCAAAGCCACTTTTTTTTATTTCAAAGAAAATGAAAATGATTTTTATATGTAAAGAATTATTTTACCAAAAACTTTTGAAACTTTTCATTACTGTAGCTAGTAATTGGGCTGCATTCAGTTTTTGTTTTCCAAGATGTTCATCCATATCAGTGTTTATAGAAATCTTTCAAGTTTTGGAAGGATGCAAAATGACCTCTAAGCACTTCTCTTTGCCACCTATTCTCAATTCATAATTAAAACAAATAGAACCCAAATAAACAGTCTATGGGAAATTTTTTTGAATTTTGATATTAAGTTGTATATTTTTATAATAAAAAAATATAATTTTAATATTTAATAATTTAAGTTTTTATAATTTTAAAAATTAAATTAAATTTTTATAATTTTAAGAAATTAAAATATAAATTTATTATATATTTTATAGATTATAGCCCTGCGAGCTGGTTCGGCCACTAAAGCTTCTCTCAACAAATGGGTTGCATTCAGTATAAAGAAAAAGAAAACATGTTTATGCGTTAAGAAAATCAGACGCCACGTTGGTGCAACTGAAAGTAAAATCTAGATTAAAAAGGGAAACACGTCAAGGAGTGGGCCTACCCTCACACGGTTTTTGCTGATTAGAAATATAGGAAGGGGTGGGGCGGACCAGCCTGCACGAGACTCGTGTGCCCTTTTGGTGACGCAAACCACTGTGTCCCTCACATCTCCCTTCACGTCTACATCCAACCGCCATTAATCTGTCTCCAAAATTTTAGTACAAATATACAAACCCTCTCTGCCGGCTATCATGCCCTCCACACCACCCATGCTTTCTAAAATATTATTACTTTTTATTTTATTTTATTTTATTTTATTCATTACACACAATTTCATCTTAAATTAAAAACATTGGTTTTTTAATTGAAATGAAAAAAATTTAAAATTTCATAGGTAAGTGATAGGATGATGACAAAGTGTAATAAAATTTTAAAAAATATTATACATAAAAATAACACACGTGATAAATTTATAACTTTATTTATAAAATTTAAAAATATATTGCCAATATAGCAAATATATCAAATACTTACACCATTATTATTATTAAATTAAATTTATGACTATCATTCATTTTTATTCCTTTAATTTTGCAAATGAAATAATATATATTTTTGACTATTTTGATTTTCAACATCTTGAATTTAACTATAAATACCAAATAACATTTGCTTATCTCCGTAGCAATTCTAAAAAATTGTATGAAAGAAAATAAAAGTAAAGCTATTAGTACACATTCTATTCTTATTTCTTGTTATTTTTCTTATAATTTTTTTGGCTAAATAAAGGGTATAGGCCAATTTTTTTAATTAGGCCTTTAGGTCGTTTTTAAATTTAATTAGGGAAATAGGTCGGCACGTTCAGTTGGGCGCGTTTTCTCTTTCTCTTCAGGATTAGGGTTTTTTTATTTTTTAGGGTTAGGGTTTTTATTTTTTTAAAGTTAGGGTTTAGGGTCTTTTGAAAGTGTTCAGGGTTTTCGACTGAAATGACGAAAGTTCTTAGGTAGTTTTGAGGGGGCGGGGATGTGAGCACACATACATTTCATATGTCATGGTAGGATAGGACTATCACCTTAGAAACACATCGTGGGGAAATCCGATTCTGGGTTAATACTGTTTGATACGATCAGGGGTTGAACTCTAGGTGGAGATCCTAATCGACGATCGTGATTCGGTCACGAGTTCGAGTATAACCGGGGGGCTAAGTGATGGTTGTTATGCGATTAGGAGTTCAAGCTTTTCGGATACCCGCAAACAATTCCTATATATACCATACATAAGATTGATGCCATAATCATACAAAAAACTCTGGGAACTTCCGATGTAATCAACGTAATTGTTGTCTTTATTTCCAATCAGCCGATATCTTTAACCTTTCATTATTGTTCGAAGGCTGACATCGAGGTGGACACAAAAGGGCTCTTAAGTGGAGTGCGAATGTTCTGACACAGCAGAGGTCAAACTCGGGTTAGCGTGACAGTGGTTGTAGTTATTAATGGGTTGTGTAATAGCAACAACCATTGTCACCTCGAAAGAAGTATCACCTTTACTGCACCGCAATAGCCGCTCCCCGCTTGAGAGTCCTCTTATGTCTATGATGGTTCTGGCCTTCGAATAAGAAGGAAGGTTAAAGGTACTAGTTGCCTGGAAATGGAGAAAAAAATACACCGATTATAGCGGAAGGCTTAGAGTTTTTTCGTATGAACATGCCATCAAATTTCTGTATGATATTTATAGGACATCATTTTCGGTTATTTGAAAAGATTGAGCTTGTGGCTGTGTAACAACCATCAACTAGCTCCCCTATTATACCCCGATTGTAACACCCCTAACCTGATCCCGTAACTAGAATAGGGTTACAGAGTATTACCGGAGTTTACAAATTAAACGGATATAAATTTCAAACATTTCATATAAAATAATATCCAGGTCAAAATCAATTTAAAACATACATATTATCCCTTATACGAGCCATCTAGGCCCTAAACATTTGTTAGAAACAAGTCGAGACTAAATCGGAACCTCAGAGAATTTTTTGGAAAACATAGAAAATTTTTAAAGCTGTAGGGGTTACACGGAGACATGCTCGTGTCTTAGGCTATGTGGGAATTCGAAATAGGGACACACAGTCGTGTCCCAGCCCGTTTGAACATACTGACTTGGGTCACACGGCCAAGACACATGCCCATGTGCCAGGTCGTGTGAACATACTGACTTGCAACCCTTAAGAAGCTACAGGGGACACACGGCCGTGTCACTTGGCCGTGTGTCACACACGCCTGAGACACACGCCCATGTCTCTGCCCGTGTGAACGAATATAGGCCATTTTACAAGCCATATTTCTCACCCAATTTTGGCATCAACCTATACCTAAAATGCACATATATACAAGCTATAATAAGGCACCAAAACTATGCATTTTCAAGTCTTATTCAAATGGTACAATCACATACAACCAATATGCCCTTAGGCACCTCAAATGACAAATATAAAGATGTGTAACCATATGCTCGATATAACCAAATGATTAACTAACTTATATGTATAATTGCATCAACACACAACATATAAATCACTTACCAAAACATACCATTTGGTACCAATTGTACTACATAATCATTAGCATTAAAATACATATATTCTTACCATAGCAAAACACCAATTCACAACAAGTTATATGTCATATCTAATATGCACATTCAACTACTTTTCTATCTACCATCATTCAACTATAACAAGTCATATATCAACCATTACAAGGCTACTTATATACACCTCAATATATATATCATTTTACCAACACAAGGCCAAAATGCAAACTAACTAAATGGTCATTTCCACAACCAAAACACATAGGCTAATATTAGCCAAAATAACCTATACATGCCATTATAACCTTAACCAAGACATTAAAATCTACCAATATAATCTCTGGATAGTGTGATAGGTCTCCGACAAGCTTTCAACCCGACTGAGCTTCTAATAATCTGAAAAGTAAGGAAAAACAACTCCGTAAGCAATGAATGCTTAGTAAGCTTGTATAAACTTTAATCATATCAATCCATTTCAAATATGAAATTTACATATATGAAGAATAATCCCTATACTGACACTGCAAGATTTATGAATACATATTCAACAACTCACAACATCACATATACCTATTATCCCCAACATAGTAGGATTTTATAAAACTTTAAATCTCTTTCAAATTTTCTTACTTTTGTTTGTATTTCATTACTTTCCATTACATTTACTTTCTTTAGTTTAAATAACATCATCAATTCAACTCATCATTCCCTTTTTCATCAATTTCCATTTCAAGTATGAACTTACTATTTCATTATCTTTCCACACTCATTTCATATGCATAACACACAAGACACAAGCATATCATCAACCATAGCCACAAGCTAGTGCATTTAAACATAGCTCTTTTAGAATTAATCACATGATAAACCATTTCATAAGAAATTATATAATTTAAACCTTACCACTCTTTCATAAACACAAGCATATTTCCATTTGGACACGTACCATTACAATGCATAACTTATAAATTTACATGGCATGGTCCAACCAAAGCTTGGCCAAAACCTAATCCTTCACACCACACATATTAGCATACATGATACAAATCATAAGCACATTAGCATGAATAGCCATTTAATCTCAACATGTATCACTTGAATCTATTACTTATCTTAACTTTTCTGCACCCTACTAATAATCATTCATAATTTCAAACATATGGCTAAGCATATTTCAAACATCACCAAGACTTTCATAGTATCACTTATTGAAGCATTTATTGAACCTCCCCTTTTTCATACTCGTCGAACCACTAGAATAATATCGGATACATGAGAATCTAGCACACTAAGTGCCAACATGTGGTCGAAGCCACTACTATCACATATCTCATATCTGTGCTCTCTCTTGAGCTATATATGGGTCTGTTCACATAAGCTATCAGTCAGGACGTAGCTACACGGTGCTGCTCACACAAGCTGTCAAGTAACCGCAACACATGCCAAAAACTCAGCCACCGGTAGGACGTACAAGACCAGCACTCGAAACATGGTAATGCCTAATGACATGTCATTTGTATCCTATATATTCCTAAGGTTCAAACGGGACTCGATAGTCGTCGTATGTCGTTGAATTTCCCTCGTTTCATTATAAGATAAATTGTATAATAACATATATATATATATCGATTCATTTTCAATAAAATTCATATAATAACATTCAATTTAATAAAAAATATACATAGTATAGTTCATATGAACTTACCTGGCTAAATTGCAGAAATACCAAAGTTTAGGGGCATTTTAGAAAATTTTCATTTTCCACAAATTTTCACCCGATCTTGATCTAAATTAATAATTTCATTCAATTTATCAATTTAGACAGTAAAACAATTCATTTCATGCAATTTGGTCATTTTTGACATTTTTACAAAATTACCCCAAAATTTTTACTTTTATTCAATTTAGTCACTGAGCCCAAAACATGCAAATTAACCATTTCTACCCTAAATTGAGCTTAGCCGAATGTTCATAGTATTCGAAACAACCCATTTTTGCAACAATTTCATATTAAATCCTTATACTTTTATTACTTTAACAAATTCATCAACATTCCAAATTCATCATCTAAAATAAAAAATCACAAGATTCATCAGTGGCAACATTCAAAATCTTTAACAGTTTCAAAATCGAAGGTATGGGCTAGCTGGACCTAGTTGTAACGATCTCAAAAACAATAAAATTTCAAGAATTAAGCTCAAATTGAACTTACATGCAAAGGGGACTTTGACCGAACCTTAAAAACTTCTCCAATGGTGATTTCCTTTTTCAATTTCGGTGATAACCCCATTTTGGAAGATGATACCATGTTTTGTTTATTATTTCTTTATTTTCTAAGTTATCTTTATTAATTTACAACATTAACCTTATTATAATATTATAATTTAACAAATTAAAAGACCTTTAACCGTCCACTTACTATTAATATAGTCCAATTTCTATATAAGTCATCTTTCTTTTAATGATTAAACCATTTAATCATTTTAATTCAATAGTGACTAAATTTTTACACCTTTTACCATTTAATCTTTTTTATTTAATTAACCATCTAAACGTTAAAATTTTTTAACGAAACTTTAATACTACCTTAATGACACTCCGTAAATATTTATAAAATTATTTATGGCTTGGTTTGTAATAATGAGGTCCCGATACCTTATTTTCTAAACCCACCTGACCTTAGGGTCTTACCACTTGAACTTAATAAATCACTTATGAAACAAAAATTATCAAATTGAAAACCTTTTTAAAACCATATTTGACTCGCAACTAGTAAATATTAGTATTTACGAACTTACTCATCGAATTTGGTGGTTCTGAAACTACTGTTTTTGACACCACTAAAAAACGAGCTGTTACACCGATCCATTACCGCATCACGACCGTCGATTGAGACCCCTATGTTGACTTCCACCCTTGACTGTAGAAAGCAAAATCACCCCATAATCAAATTCCCTAGGATATGCTTCGGAGGCAATGATCCCATATTGGCATGATATATGAAATGCGTGCGATTCGGAGTGATATCGCATCACTGACGACTTAAGAAGACCTCGAATGTAAACCAAATATTTTCAGCGGCTGAAATTTTTAAGACCGAGAAATGGTTTATAGTGGAGGAATGGAGAGGATTGGGGAGAAATTTTATGATTGAGGGATGCTGAAGCTTGGTGTGTGAGAGCCCTTTTATAACCGCAGAGAAGGGTCTGTTTGTAAATAAAAACATTGAAAGCGCGCTGCAGGAGTGATGCTCATGTTAATACAATATCGGGTAGTTCAAAAATTATTGAAGGCTCCAGAAGAGCTATTATATTATTACCTAAATGTACAAAATTTGTCATTGATGATACTTTATTTTCCACTAAGTCTCAAAGAAATTTATTGAGTTTTAAAGATATTCATATTAATGGATATCATATTGAGACTATGGATGAGAAAAATATTGAATATTTATATATTACAAATGTTGAATGTGGAAAGAAATATGTTTTGGAAAGACTACCTACTTTTTCATCAGGTTTATATTATACACATATTAGTGCAATTGAGGCACATGCTACTACAAACCAAAAGTTTGCAAAACCTCATACTTTTACTATTTGAATGTCCAGTTAGGTCATCTCAGATTTATTATGATGCGAAAAATAATTGAGAATTCAATTGGACAACTATTAAAGAACCAAAATATTCTTGAATTCAAAGATTTCTCTTGTGATGCTTGTTCTCAAGGTAAACTGATTATTAGACCATCACCAGCTAAAGTTGGAATTAAATTTCTTGCATTTCTGGAATGTATTCAAGGTGATATATGTGGGCCTATTCATCCACCATGTGGACAATTTAGATATTTTATGGTATTGATAGATGCATCTAGTAGATGGTCACATGTATGTTTATTATCGACTCGTAACCTGGCGTTTGCGAGACTACTTACTCAAATAATTTGATTAAGAGCACAATTTCTAGATTATACAATAAAAACTATCCATCTTGATAATGCTGGTGAGTTTACATCTCAAGCTTTCAATGATTATTGCATGTCAATTGGGATAAAAGTTGAACACCCTATAACTCATGTTCACACGCAAAACGGTTTACCTAAATCGTTTATCGAACGCCTCCAACTAATAGCTAAGCCATTACTTATGAGAACAAAAGTCCCTGTTACAGCTTGGGGATATGCTATTTTGCATGCAACAACACTTATGTGCATTGGGCCAACAAGTTATAATAAATACTCCCCATTGCAATTGAATTTTAGTTAGGAGCCAAATATTTCCCATATTAGAATATTTGGATGTGCAGTATATGTTCCAATTGCTCCACCTCAACGGACAAAGATGGGTCCTTAAAGGAGGTTGGGAATATATGTTAGTTATGAATCTCATTCTATAATTAAGTATGTTGAACCATTAATTAGAGATTTATTTACTACACGATATGTTGATTATCACTTTAATGAAACAATATTCCAAACATTAGGGGGAGAGAAAATACAGTTGGTAAAAGAAATCATATGAAATGGATCATCATCATCTCAATTAGATCCTCATACACGTCAATGTGAATAAGAAGTTCAAAGGATCATACATTTGCAAAACATCGCCAGTCAACTACCAAATTTATTTACTAACTTAAAAAGAATTACAAAATCTCACATACCAGCTGAAAATGCTCCAATACGAATTGTTATCCCAATAGGGTAAACTGTTAGTGCAAAAGAAAGTAATCCATGCCTAAAGTGTGGAAGACCGACTGGTTCCAAAGATAAAAGTCCTCGTAAAAGGAAAGGTGCAAATACTCAAGGTGATTATATTATGGAGACAAGTTCCCAAGAAGAGGCCAAAGATATAACTAATCATTATCATAACAGAAGATATTTAGGTACCTGGAAATGAAGATAATGAAGAGATCTTGATAAGTTATGTTACTTTGGGGAAAAGATGGAACCAGAGAGATATAGTTGTTGACAACAATTTTGCATATAATGTTGCTATTGGAGTAGAAAAAGAAAATGATGATCCTGAGCCTAAATTTATTGAGGAATGTAGAAATAGAAAATATTGGCCAAAATAGAAAGATGCAATTCAAGCAAAATTGAATTCACTTTCTAAATGTGGGGTTTTTGGACTTGTAGTCAAAACACCTAAATGTGTAAAGCCGGTAGGATATAAATGAGTATTTATGCAAAAATGAAATGAGAAAATAAAGTGTAAGATATAAAGCACGACTTGTAGCACAAGAATTTTCACAAAGGTCCAACATTAATTATGAAGAGATATATTGTCCGGTGGTGTATGCAATCACGTTTAGATATCTTATTAGCCTGGCATTACGTGAAAAATTTGACATGCATCTAATGGATGTTGTTACAACTATTTGTATGGTATACTTGATAGTGAAATTTATATGAAAATCCCTAAAGGATTTAAAATCCTAGAAGGATATAGAGTTTCTTGAGAAAATTGCTCGATCAGATTAAAGAAAAATTTATATGGATTAAAACAATCTGGACGTATGTGGTACAATCGTCTCAGTGAATACTTGTTAAAAGAAGGTTACAAAAATGATCCAATTTGTCCATGTGTCTTTATAAAAAGATTTGGATAAGATTTTGTGATAATTTTTGTTTATGTAGATGATTTAAATATTATTGGAACCCTTCTAAAATACAATAAATTGTTTAAAGAAAGAATTTGAGATAAAAGATCTTGGAAAAACAAAATTTTGTCTTGGCTTACAAATAAAGCATTTAAAAGATGGAATTCATGTTCATCAATCAACTTATACAAAAAATATATTAAAGAAATTTTACATGGGTAAAGCACACCCATTAAGTACTCCGATGGTTGTACGATCGTTAGATGTGAATAAAGATCAATTTCGTCCTTGCGAGAATGATGAAGGTTTTGATGTACTTTAAATTCTAATAGTTATTAGAATTAGATCTCTACTTCATTTATACTTCTAATGCCTATAAATAGAGACTTTGAAGAAGCATTATAATCATCCCATTGATCAATAAAATACATTCTCTATTGGTTCTCCTATTTTCTTTGTTCTTTATTCTCTTTATCTCTTTTTATTTTATAACATTTTAAAATTTTAATTTCATTTGTGGGTGAATAGTTTTATAGAGTATTTAGTTGGTATATTTAAGTAAAATTAGAATTAAAATTAATATTTACTAAAATAAGATGCTATTATTTTAAAAGTATCTATGTTGACTCACTTTATATATTTAATACTTAATAAATAATTATTTGGGTTAAGATATTATATGTATGTTATGACAATTTACTAATGTTTTTGTTGCTATAATTTAATATGAAAATTCATTTTCTTAGAGATCACATTGATGACTTTTAAAACTTCACACATATATTTTTATTGTCTTCCATTTGTTTCATATAAATTATTGTTTACCATTAATTGTGTATTTGGTTATTATTGATTTATTTGTTTTAAGATATAAAATTGCATTTCTTTTATATTTTGTGGCTTTCTTTCATTTTTCAAAGTGAGTATACTATTATTGAAATTTTTTCCTTTACTTTGAAAGCAAATCAACGAAAATAAGTGAGTACTCATTTTGCATGATTTATATCCTAAATTCATGTAAATGAGTATTTGATAAGAGCTTTTATATATTTTTTATGATTTTATTTAATTTTTTTATATAATATTTAGAATTATTTATAATCTCTCTTCAATCTTTAAATAGGAGGATCCACACTCTTCAACTCGTTTGAATCCATATCCTCTTATACTAATAATAATAACGATACCAACACTACACCAAAACAGGTTTTTAGCGGCGCTTTTTAGCGACGCTAAAAGTATGCAAAAAATGCCGCTATTGACAACGTCGCTCACATTTGTGGCGTTTTTAGAAATAAGCGCCGCTATAGATATGACTTTTAGCGGCGCTTTTCGACAAACGCCGCTATAGGTCATGACTTTTAGCGGAGCTTTTTCCACAAACGCTGCTATAGATCGTGACTTTTAGCGGCGCTTTTTCCACAAACGCCGCTATAGATCGCGACTTTTAGCGGCGCTTTTTCTACAAACGCCGTTATAGATCGTTACTTTAGCGGCGCATCTCACACAAATGCCGCTATTGTTTGTTGACTTTTAGTGGCGCTTTTTTCTATAAACGCCGCTAAAGAACAAAACCTTTAGCGGCATTTTTTTAAAAAATGCCACTAATTTTGGCAGATTTGTAAAATAAAATTTTCCATATTTTCAGCCCTCTTACAGCAACAAATCAAAAACAACCAATCTAAACCAGCCAAAAGCAATAAATCTATATAATATTTCAAATTAAATGAATAATATAATATAAATATCAATAAATAAAATATAATTCATATTATTCTTACAAAAATGTTAAAAGTTAAAATTATAAAAATATTTATACAATACTCTAAGACGGCGGATGTTGCCACTGCTGAAACATCTTCATCATATTCTGAAGCTGCTGTTGGAGTTCGCCATACTTTCTGCTCTACTCTGCTTCCTTCGTCACAGCCTCTGCTTCTCTTGCTGCTGCCTCTGCTTCTCTCGCTGCTGCATCTGCTTTAAGTTGTAGCTGGAGTTCTTTATATTTCCTTTGAACCTCAACTTCTCTCGCTGCTGCCTCCACTTTAAGTTGAGTAATTTGTTCAACTGTGGTCGATTGCATCTGAGCCATCTGGTCTCTTAACCTCTGAACTTCAGCTTGTGCCTGACTCCCCGAAGGCATGTATTGCTGTGAGCTGGGTCCAAAATATTGGGTTTGGTTAACAAAAGATCCTTGAAATCAAACCCGACCATACCTTTCAGGACCCAAAACTTCACTAATAATCTGGTTATCAATGTCGTCATGATGAACAGAACTATTACTGGAAGTAATCGCTTCATACTCCACATTTTTATCCTTTAGTTTGTCCTTATAAATAAATGACATAGTTAGGAATGCAATATATATTAAAAAACAAATGCAACATAACTTAACAATAATTGCATTACAAGCAATGACTTAAACCATTAGAAAATAAACACTATAAATATTTAAAACAAGTCAAATTTTATTAAGTAAACGTACCATAATTTTTGTAGCTTCAGGAGTCATAGGAGATCCATCGTTCTTCCTATGTGTAATGTCAAAAAGTTCAAGGCGTCCAACTTTTTGACCGGACGACAGTTCCTACAATATAGTAGTAAAAATATTATTTAATGAAAAGTAATAAATATTTGATACTATTAAAAAATTCAAAATACCTCAGCCTCAGCTACACAAGCAAAACTTTTTGACCTAGCTGTGTGAGTGAATTTCTGTTTTTGCCCGCTGCTTTTTCCAACTCGTTCACGATCCTACGTTATTAAATTATTAGTACGTAAATAGTAAATACTATAAACCAAAATAATTACAAGAGTTTGGAAGTACGTCATACCTCTCCTTTCTTCGAAATCCAAAATCTAACCGTATCTTCCCATTGGTACCTCAGCATTCCCGGCAGGACATTTTGCAATTTCTCTTCGACGGTTGTTTTTGTCTTAAAATAATCTTTCTTTAAAGTACTTTTATGGTCTTTCCATATTTTTCCCAATGCCTTTTTTACATAAGTATCCGAGACCTCTAAAACAAACCTCACCTACAAAAAACACAAGTTAAGAAAGTAAATATAAATGAAACTTAAACCCAAGTATTATAAATGACATTAACGTTTTGTTACGTTAATATTATCGAGAGCTTGATTTTTGTTACTATTGGGCATTTTTGTTATTATTGATAGGCAACATATTTGCATTTCGTGCTAGAATGCCCAAGTATCCTGCTAAAAGTCGAGCTTCTGATCTAATAGGCTGACCAAAACTGTTTCTGCATACTTTGACACGCTCGACTGGATCTAACTCGTATAAATCTCTAAGTAGCGTACGTCCTCGACCTTTGCGCGTCCCACCACTTTCAGCTGAAAAATGGTATATTATAATATAAGAATTTGAAAAAAAATCAACAATAAGTCAACACGCATGTAAATTAAATGTAAAATTACTTTGAATTTCTATAGGTTAGTTAGGTGTAATCGGAACATTCGAAGATCCAACAGTAGTCTGTTGTTCACTATTTTTTCTGCCGAGTTTTGAGTATTTTGAACAATGCTTAGATCTCGCAATTTTCTTCTAGGCATTTATCTGCAATACACATAAAATAGTTGAAAACTTAGTAATTAATTACAACAATAACAACACATATAAAATAGTTGAAATATATAATAAGACCAAGATTTAAATTATGATATTACATATAATTAAATAATCGTAAAAGCTTACTACATCATAATTCGTAAATATCTTCATCCGTATCCTGGCGAACCCATTGAAATGGTGTACTAGTACTAGAGATATTTTCGTTTAAGTTTTGTTCTGGAAAGGGCAAAGTTTCTGATCTGTCGTCGATGTTATCTCTACTTCCACTACCCATGTCAAACAAGTCTCTGGGGATTGTACGGAGTACAACGTACCAACCCTCATCAGTTGGATCTTTTGAGTAAAAAACTTGTTTGACTTGAGAAGAAAATACATACGGCTCATCTATCAATTGTTTTCCTGTGTGAATCAATCGATCGAAATTCACCATTGTAAAACCAAATTGATCTTGCTTAATTCCACGAGCAGTATTAACATCAGCCCAATCACCTCGAAATAAGACAACTTTCCATCTGCCATAGTAATCCAACTCAATTATGTCAGTAAGAAGTCCAAAATATTCCACATTTCCCTCAACAGGATTATTGTCCCTAGCACTAGCGTAACTTGCAATTGAGGAATTAACAACTATTCCACAATTTTGCGTTCTCCTCAATCTCTCGCGATATTTTGTATGAAATCTGAAGCCGTTGATGAGGAAGGTATTATATCTTTTAACCACTCTATTTGGACCTTGGGAAAGCCATTTCACTTCGTCATTGACGTTCTTCTCACTCCAAACCTATTGAATGGAAAGTAAACTGAGTAATGAAAAATGTTATGGGAAAACATTATTATAATGCCTTCCTCATCAACGAATTCAGAAATTTCAACATTTGGAGGTGTTTTTTAAAGAAAACTATATAGGGAAACATAGGAATAAATACCTCAAATTTCCTCAACTTCGAAGCAAACTTCTGCAAAAAAAAAAACATAAGTAAATTAGTACCAAAAAACAGGAAAAAAATAATGAAGGAAGCAGAAGAGTATTTAACTAAATTAAGATTAAAATCTAAATTTGAATTTTATTTATCAGAACAATCAACAATCACAACAGTACATAAAGACCGAAGATAAACAGTGGCAACCAAACAAAGTAGAAAACAGAACAACAATTAGTATATTCATTAAGAAAATTCATTTAGAAAATTCATTCAGAAAATCTCGCAAAACAGAACTTCATTCAGAAAATTCATTCAGAAATTCATTCAGCAATTTGTATGTTCAAGTATTCACTGTATATTACAAAAATCCCTCATATAGTATTTCGTTTAACATTGCAGGGTTAGGACAATACAACTGCTAAATAAACTTAAAATCTCAAAGCTAGCACATAAACTGAAGTTATGTAAAATGCATTGCATTCATGCTAATTACTGTTTTTAAGTCCCATTAGTATATTAACTCGTAATCCCGTCAGTTTTCTTTTCTCATTATTTGCCCTTAGTAATCGGCAGAGGCAACGTAATCGACAAAGGCAAACCCTAGAAATTATAAAAATTCCCAAATTCCCTAAATTCCCAAACAAAATGGTTCAAGCTTAGTGATTGAACCTAAATCGTAAACCCCAAAATCCCAAATTTGGTTTTTAAACCCCAAAATCCCAAATTACACTAAAACAAAACCCTAAATCAAGATACAATGTTTCGAAAGGATTAAACACTTACCTTTTAACCACAAATTCCGCAGCTTTGATAGAATCTTGTCAAGATTGATGCAACCGTTGCTTCCTCTGTGATGATTTCTGAGTTCTCCTCTCCCTTTTTTTCTTTGATTTTTTTCTTTGGCTTTTTTCCCTTTCAATTCACAGTTTGCTGTTAAATTGCTTCTGTTTCTGTTTTTCTCTTTAGATATAGAGTAAATCATAAGTTAAAAATCGTCTAGAGAAACGGCGTTGTTCAGCCAAAATTTTAAGACACTTTTGCGGCGATTCTTGAACATACGCCGCTACTGCTCCCACATTTGTGGCGTTTTTCGAAAAAACGCCACAAAAAATTAAAGTTCTAATCAGAAACGACGCCGTTTTTATTAAGCTCAATTTGCATAGTTCTGTCATTTTCTGTAAAAACGCTACTAAAATTTAATTTACTTAAGCCAAACGGTGACATTTTAAATAAATTTTGTCTTAAAATTTTTATAAGTTAAAAATCGTGTACAGAAACGGCTTTTTCCCGTTTGTTGTAAAAACGCCGCTATTGCTTCCACCTTTGCGGCGTTTTCTGAAAAATGCCACTGAAAATTAAAGTTGTAATCAGAAATGGCGCCGTTTTGTTAGGCTCAAATTGCATTGTTCTGGCGATTTCTTTAAAAACGCCACTAAAATTTAATTTACTTTAAGCCAAACGGTGACGTTTTAAATAAATAATTCTAAACTTTTTATAAGTTAAAAATCGTGTACAGAAACGGCGTCATTTAGCGAAAATTTTAAGACATTTTTGCGGCGTTTTTGTACAAACGCCGCTAATGCTTTCCACATTTGCGGCGTTTTTTGGAAAAACGCCACTAAAAATTTAACTCTTCAATCAGAAACGACGCCGTTTTATTAAGCTTTAATGCGTAGTTCTGGCGTTTTCTGTAAAAACGCCACTAAAATTTAATTTACTTAACCGAAACGGTGACGTTTTAAATAAATAATTCTAATCTTTTTAAGTAATATTTATAAGAATTATATAAAATTATAAATTTTAGGTTTTTTTTGTCTTTTTTCTTTGTTTTTTATTTCATTTCTTATAATTTGGTCACATATATATTTCCAAAATAAATAATTATACCTAAATATATATCCATCCATATATATATCAATACTTTTTTTAACTTATTTATTAATTCTATTTAAACTAATATTTAAATATATCAAATGGTACTTTAGATTAAATTTTTAAAATATTATTTAAAAAAATTAATCTAAACCCAAAACCTTGATCTACCCCTGAATCCCTAAACCCTAAACCCCTAACCCCTAACCCTAACCTTTATGTCCCAAACCCTAAATTCGTACACCTTAATCCTTAAAATAGCACGCCCATCCAAAAAAATCCCTAAATCTTTAATAATGATAAAATAGTTAAAATCGATTAAACAAATAATTAATAGTTAAAAATTTTGTATGAAGTAGCAATAAACAATATTATCTTTATAATATTTATTTTTTGTATAAAGTTTGAAATTTATAATATTTCATTTTATTGATAAATCAATAAATTTCTCTAATTAACTAATTTATTATATTCTTTCTCAAATAGATAAATGAAAACAAACAAGGAGTAACAAGTATATGGGATTTTTTTATTGAAGTGATAAAATATGAATGATAGCGACTCGGTATATGCATATTTTGAATGATTTCAATTCAAATTCACAAATTTATTTAAGTATTTAAATGTTATTCATGAATTATTTGAGTATTACTATTCAAATTCAATTTAAATTAAATAATATTACCCATCGAATATTTGAATCCCCAAAAAACCTAAATTTAAATTTTTTATTTTTTGTGGATATTTTAAATCCACAAAAACCTGAATTTGAATATGGTAAAATTGTTTTAATATATATAATCACAATTGTAAGAATTTAGTAACTACTAGATTCATATATCGAAATTACATTTGTTATCCGAATAAGCAATGCGATTTAAATAATGGATATTCAAGGTATCTTATACCCACATCGATCCACTTTGAATTCATAGCATATAGCAATTTTAAAATCAATCTAACTATTATTCCAACCTAAAAAAAATGTCTTAGATCATCCGAATCCGTAATCAATTTTCATCTTTAACTAAAATATTTTTATTCCATTAACATATGTAAGTTTCCACTGAGCTTTGTTCTTTATTGTAATATATTTATTGATTTTTTCTATTTCTTTAAGAATTATTGTTTTATCGTGGTTTTAATGTGGTGTTTTATTAATTTTTAAGATTTTGTTGGTTAATAATTTTTATTTATGTTGAAAAATAATGAAAAATAGTTGATATATATTGTTGGGAACCAAGATAACTTGGTTGAAGAAATGGAAGTACGTAGGAGTGAAAGTGCATTACGAAGAAGCTTACCATCTTTTACAAATTTATTATCTCTTTTACAATTATATACACAAACCAAATCATATACCGAAACCAAAAATCCTAAACAAATTTATTATTATCTCTTTTACAATTATATAAGAACATATTTAAAATATAAATTAAAAAAACTAATTAACCTAAACCCAATACCCTAACCCGACCCCTAAATCCCTAGCTAAACCCTAAATCCCTAACTCCTAACCCCTAACGTCTAACCCCGGCCCTAACCCCTAAACATTAAATCTCAACCCTTAAACCATAATCCTTAAATCCATATATATATACTCCTGATCAAATATTATAATAACCTTAAAATAGTAACCCCTAAGCCGACCTAAAATCTTAAATTAATAATCATATACCCTAAACCTAAAACCCTAAATTAACTATAGTGATACTTAATTCAATATTTTAAATTTAAATTAATACTATCTCTTTTACGATAATAATTTGAAATTTTTAATATATAAATTAAAAACAATCAAGTAATCATGTACCCAAAAACTTTAAAATTATTTTAAATAATAATATTTTAATTTTTCCATGTGTTTTATTTCAAATCATTTCTACGTGTTATTTTTATGAAGATTTTAAATATTCAATTAGAAATAAGTTGAATTTTATTTAATTAATATAAATAATAAACCAATTAAGATAAATGTTTTTGTGGCGCTTTATAAAAAACGCCACTAAAAACCACAGCATTAGTGGCGCAAACTCAAAAACACCACTAAAACCCCTAGCATTAGGGCGGTTTCTCAAAAACGCCGCTAAAAATCTGAATATTAGCGGCGCTTTTTTAAAAACACCACTAAAACCCTGAGCATTAGCGGCGCTTCACAAAAAGCGCCGCTAAAACCTGAGCATTAGCGGTGCTTTATCAAAAACGCCGCTAAAAACCTGAGCATTAGTGACGTTACGTCAAAAACGACACTAAAACCCTGAACATTAGAAGCGCTTTTTTAAAAACGCCGCTGAAAACCCGAGCACTAGCAGCGCTACTCCAAAAACGCCACTAAATCCCCCGAAAGGCCACCAAACGACGTCGTTCTGTTTTATTATCTGCGGCGTTTTCACAAAAAAGGCCACTAATGCTTATTTTTTGCGGCGTTTTTAAGGAAATGCCACTAATGCTCAATCTTTAGCGGCGATTTCCTTAAAGCGCCGCTAATGCTCGATTTTTAGTGGCGTTTTTTGTCCAAGCGCCGTTAAAAGTGGTGTAGTGCAACTAAACTAAGACTCCATCATTTATTTATTTTCTATTACACTTAAATAAGATTTTTAAATTTAATTTTAATTTCTATATCTAAACAAACTTTTAAGTTATAAATCGTGGCCAAATAAATCTAATATGTAGTTTATATCTAAATAAATTTTATCATGTCATTTGAAATAAAAGTTTATTTAGATACAAATAAAAATATAAAAGAAACTTGTTTAGCTACGCCTATCATAAAGGAAGTTTGATGTAGGACATAATTATACGAATTGGGAGACACAAGAAAAAAAACACTAGGCATATTGCGTTCTTAATATGTTATATATATATATATATTGTTTTATCTACACATATTATATGTTTTTATCGAGATGTTAATAAATATAATAAGGTTTAATGGTGTAAAAAATTCTCAAATTTTTTCAAAAAAGTAATTAAGCTACTGCATTTTTTTTGCAGTCATTTAGGTACTTGAACTTTCAAAATGCATCAAAAAGGCCCTCAAACCTTTTCAAAAAGCAATTAAGCCCCTACTTTTTTTTTTGCACTCAATTCGGTACTTGAATTTCAAAATGCATCAAAAAGACCCTCAAAATTCTTCAAAAAAGCAATTAAGCACATCTTTTATTAAAAATTAGAAAAGTATAAAAATCGTAAATCGTAAAAAATATAAAATATATAGAAATAGAAAAAATTATAAAATTTTATAAAATCGTAAGAAAATTATACAAAATGTAAAGAAATATAAATTATAGTACCAAAAGAAGCATTTTATAATTTTCTATCACTTTTATTGATTATTATTTTTATCATTTTTGCCGCATGTCATCTTGTGTTGTGACATGTGATGACTTTAATTGAAAAATTCAGGGTCATTAATTTTTATGAGTTTTATAAAATTTTACAATTTTTTATTTTTTATAAAAATAATTATAATTTTTAATAATTTTTAAATTTTTATATTTTTATTAAAATTTAATAATCTTTCCAAAATCTATTATTTATTATTTATTATAATTATGTTTTTTAGTTTTTAATAAGAGCAAGGGCTTAATTGCTTTCTTGAATAATTTTGAGGGTCTTTTTGATGTATTTTGAAAGTTCAAGTACTCAATTGAGTGAAAAAAAGGCAGGGGCTTAAGTGTTTTTTTTGAAGAAGTTTGGGGGCCTTTTTGATGGATTTTGAAATTTCAAGTGCTCAATTGAGTGCAAAATAAATATGAAGGGCTGAATCGCTTTTTTTTTTGAAAAAGCTTGAGGGCTTTTTACACCTTTAAGCCATATAATAATATTTAGGTCTTGATTGAGTTATTCTCTTGTGAATTAGGACTCAAATGTATGGACTCAGGCTCAAATAATGTAAGTCATTCAATAATTTTATATTTTAAAAATATAAATGATTTAACCAACAAATTAAAAAAAGATAAATTGTAACATCCCAAAAATTAGGGGTTAAAATTCTTAGAATTTTTAAGAATTAAAAACATAGCATTATTGGTTAGAAGCCTAGTATGAAATCTTGAGAACTTAGGTTTAAGTCTTATAAATTTTATTTTATCTCTTTAAATTTTTCTGCACATGTAGAACCTAGGTAACATGGTTTCTGTATTTATTTGTGTGTGTTTTGAGCATGAATGTGGGCACTAGCCCAATGGTTAAGGCTTTCCCAATTACTCCCCTCACTTCTAAAGTTTTATCCATGTTAGCCTATCTTATTTTTGATGAATTTTAGAAAAATAGGCTAATTGCCCATTAGCCCTCAAACTCTTCCTCAACTCAACTCTTTAAGTCATTTCCTATTTGTTATTTCATCAAATTGAAACCCTAACTCTCTCTATTTATACCTCAATTTTCTTTAAAAAAGTTTCTGTTTCAAACTCTTTTAAGCCCTTAATTTTGCTGAAAAATATTCTTTAAAGTTTTGAAAATTCAATCAAGTCCTTATCAATAGTTCTTCAAATTGCTGGAACTCGTGTCATTAGATTGTGAATTTCTATCAAGATCGGTAAATACCATGTCCCCTGTCAATTAGGACATTTCAATTCTGAAAGATATCACGTTTTGATAAATCTTTCAATTCGATTATAAATCTTTAATGTTTTTGTCAAAAACCTCCACAAATATTGAAAATTCATTTTTGATTCTTGAATTTTGTCGATTAAAATACCCTTGTAGGTGATTGGATCGAGCTTGAATGTAGGGTAGTCGTCCAAGACCTCAAAAAAGTCAGGTGTGTGTTCTTTTACGAAAAATTGAGTCAAAATTCAAGACAGCCTAGTCACACACAGCCTTACACATGGCCATGTCCTCCTGTTTTCCCCTACATCCTCATTTCGTACACGGCTTGGAGCCTCGCACACGGCCGTGTGGCTCCTGCACTTTATCCTTTCGCATTGTACACGGCCTGAAGCCCTGCACATGGCCAAATGCACAGCCGTGAGGATCCATCACACACGACCTAAGGTCTTGCAGACAGCCTGGACACACGGTTGTGTGGCTTTTGCACCTCAGACCTTCGCATTGCACATGACCTTGGGCTATACACATGGGCTAAACACATGGTTGTGTTGCCCCTAAAACTTATAAATTATAGTTTTGATTTGTCTTTACTTATTTTATGCAATTCAGTCCCTGATTAGGTTTTTAATGGCATCTAGAGAACTAGATTATGTAATTATGTCCTAGATTAGGATTAGAATGATTGATTATTTGCCTGAATGAATTTATGATTTTAATTGATTACTTGATCCATAAATGATTTTATATTTATCCATGTTATAAATGCCGAATAAATGCCGAATGAATGTCTCATATGCCTAAATGATTGAACTAATGATTGCTGGATATAATCGTGAATTTCATTATTATGCAATGAAATAGAACGTTGAAAGAATTAATGATTGAGTGAATGAATGCATGAAAGACTGATTGCATTGCATATGTATGGGGGCACGACATGAAAGGAGGAAGAATGGAAGCTTATATTGACTGCATAAACGAATGATTGACTATATATCCACAGAATGATAGATTCCAACTGCAATCTCCTTGTGTTGCACGATCACTCTAACATCTATTATCTGCGAATGGTTTTGACTTCGTAGTTAAATGAATGTCCACTGTGTACTCACAGGCTCAACAAATTCCAACTATGACGGTCTTATTCCAACTGCAATATTAATGTTATTGGGCATCCACGATCTGTAACATCCCAAAAATCGGGGGTTAGTAGAATCGGGTTTGGGAATCGAAAGAGAGTGGTAATGCCCTAGTTTTTGAGATTATCTATGCATTTTTTAGGAATAAATGAGTTATTGGTTTGTTGGATAAGTGTTAGTGAAACGTTCATTGAAACCCAAGTTCAAATCCCTTCTCTCTCACCATTTTTATTATTTTGCTAATTTTGCCTCAAACCCTAGTATGTGACATGCCTTGTTTTTAAAATAAATATTGCAAAATTATTTCAAAACTAAGGAAATAGCCTAGTGGTTAATTGATAAATGCATAAGCATGAAAATTAAATTGAGGTCCCATGTTCGAATCCTTTCCCATGCAAAGTAACTATTTTTACAAAATCCCTTGTTTTTAATGTGTGCCATCCATACCCTTGTAACCCTAGGCATAAATGTTAATTTTACACAAAATAATTAGTTTTTATTCTATTTTTACTCACCCTAGCAATTTCTCTCCCCTCCTCTCCTCCTTGATCTTTAATTTTTTTTTCTTTCTTCCTCTATTGTTGTCGTCCATCCCTTACACTTAGTTTTACCATCTCTTTTTTTTCTTTTTGTCTCAAGATTTGTTAGCATATTCTCCACCATATTGCTGGTATTTTTTATCATTAAAATCATCCCCAAATATGAAATCTTGAACTCCAAGATCGATCCTGAACATTGCCAAGAAAGTACCATTGCCGTTTCTCTCAACTAGCTTGTGTAAGATCTTTTCTTTCTTCAATTTGTTGATTCATATTGTAAATTAAAAACATAAATTTCCAGATCTGGAATTTATGGGAATTTTAAATATTTTAAAGGTATTTTTCCAGATTTTTAATGGATCTTTAATTTTTTTAAAAAATTAGCCCTGAATTTGGCTACCGCAAGTGGTGGTGTGTACGCCTATATGCAAGAAAGGGGGCTGTTTTGTTTCTTGGTTCTTTCCCACATATTTCCAGCATTAATTTGAGTTCTTAGACCCTCCTAATCAGCCCTTAAACATGCTTTAATTAGGGAAAAACTTTCTTGATCAATTGGCTATTCGGAACTCACAATTCGGGAAGCGTAAGTGCGATTAAATGTAAACTAGTTTGTTGGTTTGACATAGTAATTGGGTAAAGGATTTGGATTGAGTAAATGTGGGATTTTGATCAATATTGGCTACTTATTTTTTATTATGTGATTGTATTAGGTTTTGACTGGAACGTCCCAAATCAATAGTAAAGCCGAAAGATGTTTGAGCGTAGGATTCGCATCAGAACAGTGTAAGAAATCTAACTAGTTGAATTCATAAAATAGTAGTAATTTTGATGATTGGCTTGAACCCATAAGTGGGTGTTTAAGGGATGGCTAAGAGATGAATTGATGGGATTTATACTAATTTTTGACTTAGTTTTGCTTCAAGGTTTTTTAAGGAAAATTGGAAGATTCGCTAGTGTGCTATGAGAAAGTGAAAAATAAGGTGTGGTCCTAAACTCAAAAACTTAATTAAAAGTGATAAATTTTTTTGGTATATTTGATGACTTAGCTTACTGATTGGATCGGATTAATAGCCAAATAATTAATTTTTAAGTGGCCGAACCAAGTACGTTTCGAGCCCTAAAAGGTTGATATGTTGCCAAAGTTGCTAGTTTGACAGTGTGATTGCGTGAATGGTATTGTGATGCATGATTGCATTATTTGGTATGAGATTGATTGTATATATAGCATGATTTGCTAAAATATGAGTTTATGCATGATATAATTGCATGAATAGTTTGTTATATTATATTGGAAAGGTTGTTATACATGCACATTGAAAAATCGTAAAAGTATGTGAAATTGTGTACTGTTGAATGATATCATTTTAATGGTAATTTGAAAGTTGGAACACTGTTTCCATTTACTGAAAGTATGTGATTATTGAAGGCATGTTGAACATGTCAAATAAATGTGAAAAGTATTGAGATATGATTATGTATAAGTTCGTGTGACATATTGCATTTACATTGGGATGGGATATCTTGTGGTTGACGGAGGAGTTCTGTAGTGTACCGGTGGCATATTAAGTCCGCATTTATATGTAGTCAGTGCACTGCACCTAGGGTATTGAGGGGATTGGCGATTTTATCCCATATTATATGTTATTGGAAATTGTATCACACTATTTGATATCCGACAGATTTTCTGCATTATTGATTATTCAGTGGTTTTACCACATCGAACTATGCTCATATTTGTTGGAGTTTGGTAGACGGGTTTTGGAGAACTCATGGTGTGTAGCGGATGGTATGGGTAGGATCCTTTATGCATTGCATCATGCTCATGACATATTCAAATGTTATTGATTTATGCTACATATTGTATTATGTTGTATTGAATGGTATCGAAATTAATGATTGTTACCCAAATGACTGATGACCCATGCTCATACACCATTTCACATTAATTTGATAATGGCTATGTAATGATATGAAATTCCAATGATGGTTCTGTGTTCTTCTATTAAAGCTAATATATTTCACTGTATTCAATATTTATTTTTGTTTAAATAACTGTTCCACTCACACTGAGCTTTCATAAGCTTACCCCCAATAGTGTTTAGCTTTTCAGGTAAACCTTAAAATTAGGACCGGACTCAGCATCCGGAGAATCACCTTGGACCTTAGACTATTCTTAATAAGTATTATTAAGTCTTTATTGGTTTTAGCTTGTAATTTTTATTTATTTCTGGTTTGTGACTTGGTAACTTTTCTTTGCATGCATGGATTACTCAAGCATAATAATTGAAAAATACATGATATCGGGCTAAAGTAAAATTTGACATTGTTCCCTAATATCCGTTGCATTGAAAATGAACCATTTTTGAAAAACAAATCGATAAGGTAACTAAGTTTTCAAAATGACTTGAAAAATGGTTTTTTCCACTACATTAGTTTAACATCGAGTTTTTACAAAGAAGAGTGACAAGCAAACGATTTTTTTCTCTTAAACAACACTATCAATAATAAAATGAGTCTTAAGTATAGATTATCTAATATATGAACTCTTTTAAACTAACTCAAAGTGAAAATAAGGTTTTTTTTTCTCTAAAATGAGTTTATTTAAATTCTTCAAAAGTAACGTAAGTTTGCTTAGCTATTTTGGTGGCTAATGTAGCCTTCTCAATCTAGCCATAACGTCTAGGCCGGGTTAAAGAGGTTACACGATTACTCTGGCAGCTTTTAACTGCAAGGGATTGTGGATCCTCAACTAATGACAGCTTTATTTGCACCCAATGATTGTTTGTGGTATTAAGTCGACAATTTGATGTGTTCGGAGGAGGGGTTTTAGGGAACTCCCTATTTTGGTGTGATTTAATGCTCGAGGGTAGGATTATCGATTGTTAAACGAAATGTTAATCGATCATGGCATGGCACCGTATGCATACTCATGAAAAGTACATACTGAAACAGTTGAACTGTTAAATGTGCTTATGATTATTGTGAAAAGTATAATGAGTTGATAACTGAATTTGTCTAATTGATTATGGTTGAATGTTGATGTTCGCTTGCTTAAGTAGCAAACCTAAATTACCATATTGAATTGGATGCTATGTAAAATTGATCGCTATTCATAATGTTATGATTGAACGTTGAATTGGTTTATTGTAAAGGGACTCACACTGAGCTTCCATAGCTTACTCCCCTTATTTTCCATCTTTTCAGATAACCCAACGGACTAGGACTCTAACTCGACATGCGGAGGGTCTCGACTTGTTTCTCTCAGATGGATTATGAATATTTTTACTATCATGATTATCATTTTACTTTTTCATTATGAATCATGATATGGGGTAATATTTTTATTTCAAATATTTAGAGTACATGACATTAACTATTATGAATAGACATGTAACAACCCATTTTTAGAGGTGTCAAAAGTAGTGGTTTCTAAACCACGATTATGACAAGCGACTTAGTATTTTAATATTTATTTATTGTTTACAAGTATTTATTAAGGTTGTATTAAAATTTAGTTAAGAAATTTTAATGTTTAGTTAGTTAATTAATTAAAAGAACTAAATCGTAAATGTTGCAAAAGTGATTTTCTATTAGTTAAATGGGTTAAATGGCTATGGAAAGGTAAATTAATGGACCTAGATGGTAAATATACCATATGTAATGTTAGTGGACAATTATGGGTATGACTTTGTTATTTTATAAGTTAATAATCTAACGGTAAAGTGGTAATTTGATAAATAAATAACATAAACAAAAAATGAAATAGTGTCATGTTCCTTAGTTGTTTTTCTTCCACCCATTTTTGGTGTAAAGAACACAATTTTTTGAAGGTGAACTATGACACCTCAAACCCGACCAGGACAGACCGGCCTAAATCCAAAGCGACACATTAGTCACCGAAGTGACTCTCCAGCACAAAATCACCTAAAGCACACCCCAACCTTATAACGCTTCAATTCTAACTAATAACTATCTAATCTTGTTGCAGATGGGATTAGTAAACCATATTAAACTTCCTTTAGGGATTTAACCCTAAGGGTATTTAGGTTATTTCACCACTTAAAGCTAATCAAACTCGATTTTAATTCAAAATGATTACCAACTTTCTCATAGTCAATTTACGAAACCCCTAAAATTCTTTTTAATTAGCCATTTCTCCTTAACCCGTTTATAAATTAAGGCTATACTAGTTTTGTTTTATTACCTTAATCATACATACAAATCTAACTAATCTAATTACAACTAATAAACAACATGTGTATAATAATTTAAACATTCAAAATCATGTTTAACAAACAACAATTAAAACATACAATAGACTTACCTTAGTCACAAAGCTATCCACTCCTTGACAAAGTACAATCAAAATGTATTAGTGAAAATTTCATGCTTCAATCACCATGTTATCACTTAGCAACATGCAATACTACACTCAACATTTAGCCATAAAACCAAACATAAAAAAGAAACATATATAACATCTCAAAATTGATACCCAAATGTAAGTTTCAAACATCCATTACAAGTGTATCAAATTATCCCAATCGAGTGCCACCATGACCTCTAATGTATCTATAGAAAATTCCTTAATCTATACTACCAAGTAGCCTTAAACTTGGACAAACCTTGCCCTTACTCCTCGACTCCCCAAAGCTAGAAAAATTTTGCATAGAGCTATGAGGGCGTGAGCTGAAAAAGCTCAGTGAATGGCCATAAATTCAATAAGTAAATCACACCAAAGACATACTTAAACCAAGGAAAATCATGTATCAAATTTCAGGCATATGATACATAGTTTCAATTATATTTTCACGCTCAATTATGGCATTCAATTGACTGAAATTTCTAGCAGCAATGCAACATCATAATATCATAATTCCATATGTTATTCCATGAGTAAAAATCTCGTTTATTATGGCATATGAAAACATAATATATTTAAGAGAAACAAAATTATATTGGCAAATGACATCCAGGGCAAAATATAAACATGTGGCCATGCATTGGATAAACAGATCTCCAATCTCCCAAATATCAAATACAATACTCCAATTGAATGGGGTGTAGCCATACACTCCTTTATGTCACATCGAAATCGCCAATGATTGAGTTTAGAAAAAATCTAAACACTCACTTATTCACTCCAGCAAAGTCAATACTCCTAGAGCCATATGCTCACAAATAACACATGTTGTGGTGAGTAATCACTAATCCTATGGCATGCCATCTATATCCAATGGATCCACTATGCAGTGTTGCCAATATAACTAAACACACTGGGCATAAAAATTGATATTTAAGCACTTAATTTAGGATATAAAAATTTAATTTAAAGCATATCACTTAGCAATTTTAACATCAACATAGATAAGCTCAATAAGTGTCTTTGTCCATGGATCCAAAACTGACTATAAAATCATCATCAAGTGCTCTAATATACAGTAATACATGCTCCAATTATTAATCAATACAATTCAAATCAACCATATCAAACACTCTATTCACAGTTTCCATAAATCATTCACAAATATGCTTTCATAAAATTGAAATCAATTTTGAAATCTAAACCATTTGAGATACAATTGAATCACTAGAAACACAATTCAAAACCTCAATTCAGAATTTAAATCAGCATGTTTACCAATTTCCTTTAAAAACCACTCACATTCACACTTTGTTTCTCAAGCCAAAGTGTATCAAGTAGTTGTGTTTGGACCTCAATTCTGATTAGAAGTGACCCCTCCTTGATGTGCTTAAACAGAGGTAAAATAAATGTTACAAGCTATCAATAACAAGAAAATTGAAAATTCATAAGTTACGTAGATCTGAAATGCCTCGACAATCTACCTTATCGAAAACTCATGATCTAGCCGAAACACAAATTTTAGCTCCCAAATGACCTTGTTTGGACCAAAATTCATTTCTAAACATCATTCCTAATCTATCAACACAAAACCTAGGCATCAATTTCATCAAACAAACCGTTTTATGAATTTCCAAAAAATCAACTCATGTTCTTAGTTAAAACAAAACAGATTTGTCAAAATTAATCAACCAAACAAGTTTGATCTTTTGTTTTTTGATCAAAAACCTCTTAATAAACATGATTTGAGCTTACCCTTCCGCTTGAACCTCAAAACCTTCTTCTAAGGCGAAACTTTCAAAAACACCTTATCACCAACCTAATCCTCGATATCTCCACATCTCAAGTCAGCATAATATTTCTTCCTATTTGAAGCAGCCTTCAACCACTCACAGATAAGTTTCCCCTTGTCCTCGATCTCACGAACCAAACCGGGACCCAAATTCCTCTTCTTTTCCATGTTAGACCAACATAGAGGAGTCCTACACTTCCTACCACAAAGTGCCTGAAACGGAGACATCTGAATACTCTTCTGATGATTGTTGTTGTACACGAACTCAGCCAACGACAAATGACGATCCCAATTGCCACCAAAATTGATAGCACAACTCTGAAGCATATCCTCGAGAATCTGGACCACTCTTTCAGACTGACCATCTGACTATGGATGATACGATGTACTAAAGTGAAGCTTTGAACCCAAAGCCTCATGCAACGTCTTCCAGAATCTCGACGTAAATCACGGATCTCGATCAGATATGATAGAAACTAGAACTCCATGCAATCTGACAATCTCTCTGATGTATAGCTCGACCAACTTTTGCTAACTGAAGGTTGTACGTACAGGCAAGAAATGCGCACACTTCGTAAATTGATCCACTCTAGAATCCTTTCGAGATGGAGTCAATAGTAAACCCGAAACAAAATCTATTGTGATCTGCTCCTATTTCTACTCTAGAATCCTGATCGGCTGAAGTAACATAGGTGATTGTTGATGTTTAGCTTTAACCCTTTGGTAGACTAAACATCTAGTAACAAAATCATCTACATCCTTCTTCAACCTTGGCTACCAATACAAAACCCGAAGATCCTGATACATCTTGTTCCCACCAGGATGTATAGCACATGGACTACTATGAGCCTTGGTAAGAATCAAGTGTCTTAGATCCTCGTCCATCGAAAGACACATCCAACCTTGGAAACAAAGAACACCATCAGAATTGAGATCAAAATCTCTAAGAACGCCCAACTCAACCTAACGGATATGACGTGCCAAAGTCTCATCAAACGATTGTCTCTCTCGAATCAGTTGTACAAGGGTTGGCTTCACCTAATGCTAAGCCAACAAACCACCATCCTCAGAAATTGACAACTTCATGAACATTTCCCTTAAGTCAACTAAATACTTGCGAATCAAGGCATCAATGACAACATTCACCTTTCTCGAATGATACTCAATCATACAGTCATAGTCCTTTAGCAACTCAATCCAACGCCTCTGTCTCAAGTTCAACTATTACTAGGTAAGGAGATACTTAAGACTCTTGTAATCAGTGTAAATTACACATCTCTCACCATACAAGTAGTGACGCCAAATCTTGAGTGCAAAGAATATAGCGGCCAACTCCATATCATAGGTCGGATAGTTACACTTATGCGGTCTCAATTGCCTCGACGCATAAGTAACTACCTTTCCTTCCTGCATCAGGATACAACCCAATCCCGTGTAAGAAACACCACTAAAAGCAACATACTCCTTATCAAATTCTGGTTGAGTCAATACAGACGGTTCAGTCAAAATCGACTTTAGCTTCTTAAAACTTTTTTGCCTCTCCTCAGTCTACTCAAAGGTAGAGTTCTTTTGAAGCAACTTCGCCAACAGAGGAATAATACTCGAAAAACCCTCGACGAAATGACGATAGTAACCAGCTAAGCCCAATAAACCCCTAACCTTAGACACAATCCTCAGCAGCTTCCAATCTAAGATCCCCTCAACCTTCTCTGGATAAACTTGAATACCATCAGCTGAAACAACATGGCCAAGAAAAACCACCTCACAAAGCCAGAACTCACACTTGCTAAACTTAGCATACAACTGATTCTCTCGTAAAACTTGAAGAACCACTCTCGAATGCTCGTTGTGCTCATCCTCTGATCGAGAATACACTAATATGTTATCTATGAAAACTACAACAAACCGATCCAGATAGGAAAGAAATGCACGATTTATCATTTCCATAAATGCAGCAAGTGCATTCGTTAACCCAATCGGTATGAAAAGAAACTTGAAATGCCCAAAATGAGTCCTAAAAGATGTCTTCATAACCTTCGCATCCTTCACCTTCAACTAATAGTACCTAGACCTCAAATCAATCTTTAAGAAAATCGAAGCTCCTCGAAACTGGTCAAACAGATCATCAATCCTCAGAAGTGGAAACTTATTCTTGATGGTCAACTTCTTCAACTGGTGATAATTAATGCACAGCCTCAAAGTCCCATCATGCTTCTTCATAAACAGAACCGATGCTTCTTTCGGTAACACAGTCAGTTGAATGAATCCCCGGTCTAACAACTCTTGCAACTGAAGCTTCAACTCTTTCAATTCCTTAGGTGCCATGCGTTAGGGCACAATTGACACAGGAGCTGTACCGAGATAGAGCTCCATACCGAACTCAACTTCTCTATCTGGCGGTAAATTAGAGAACTCATCAAGAAACACATCTAGAAAATCATAGACGGCTCAAATCTCATCCAACCTCAACTCATTATTATCGGCATTCAGGATATATAGGTAAGATAAGCTTCGCAACTTTTTCGGACCAACTTCTTGGCTCTAAGCAAAGAAATCACATTAGAAAGCAACTCAAACTTCTTTCCAACAATAACTTCGGAATTATCCACGCAGCACAAAGTCACTATATTCGCCTCACAATCAACCTTCACCCTATGGTCGGTCAACCAATCCATCCCAAGGCTAACATTGAACCCCTATACCGGTAATTCTAAAAGATCTATAGGAAACACTTGTCCCTGAACCATGAGAAGACAACGACGATAAACCCGATCCATCACTACACTATCACCTGGAGGGCTCTTAATCGTAACACCCAACCTAGATGTCTCTATAGGAATCCCTAACTCTCTAACTACATCACTCAGAATGAACGATCTAGTAGCACCTAAATCAACTAAAGCTAGAAGAGGAAAAGACTGTAGTGTGAATGTACCTATGATGACGTCCGTGGCCTCTCTGGTTCAAGTCTCTCTAGCTGCGTAAACTCTAGCTGGACCTCTATTTCCACCCCGAGTAGCTCTACGTTGACCAACACCTCTTTTCCATGGTCCCTCCCTCGAGTCGGAGCAGGTGCCGCAGCAACAACAGTAGTAGCAGGTTGGTCTCGAACCACAAGTGCTCTCCTTGGGCAATCACTAACATGGTGCTCCATCGATTAGCAAATAAGACAAGAGCCAGCCATCCTCCAACACTCACAATGATGATGACGACCACAATGCTCACATAACGACCATATAACAACTCCTTGATCACCTGTACCAGCCTCAGCTTTCGTGGCCTGCCTATCCTGACCTCGGCCTACAACACCACGTCATCTTGACCTTCTAAAATGACCTCTCTTGCCCTTCGGGCCAAATCCACTAATAGACCCAGATGTCCTCTTAACAACACTAGCAGAAAAAACTTTGGGCTCCTCTCCTAAAGGCCCCTATAAAGCACAGGCCTTCTCAACCAACTCATCGAAGACCTCGGTAAAGCGTGCTACCAGATACAACTTAATCTCATGATTCAGTCCAAATCTAAACATCTTACAAAGACTCACCTCGTGAGCCATCACTCAGGTGCATATTGGCTTAAATGCACAAACTCAGCTTCGTACGCATCCAAAGAGAAAGTACCTTGGACTAAATCCATGAAATCGCGTCTCCTTGCCTCTAGATACTGCTCTCCCATAAACTTTCTTGAGAAAGACTCCAGTAAAAAGTCGTAAGTCACTCTCTCAGGTGTAGTACCACGTTCGACAGTCATCCACCAACGATAAGCCTCATCTATAAGCAACAACATGGCACATCCGAGCTTATCCTCGTTAGAACAGCCCATCTGAACAAGGATACGAACAACTCCTTCTAACTAATACTTAGCATGAGCAGAGTCTCCAATCCTAACTCTTTAGAATTTCTTACCATCAAGAGCTCGCAAACGTTTTAATGGTAACCCCTGACGAAAAAGAGCAGCATTGGCACTAGTGATACACTGGAATGCCCTGACCATCTCTGACATAAAATGCTCAGCTCAACCCATTTAAACATCATCACGTGTCTGTGACGGTGCATCATCATCTAGGCTACCATGCTCTCGTCTCGGTGGCATAATGTAAATTGTATACTAAAGAAAAAGTAGAGAAAACATACCAGGAGTGTGTAGTGGCAAGTGATCCAAGGCTTAACTAAGTATAATTTCCTATAGGGCATTGTGTTCCCAAATCCTATCCTATAGAACAATTTATATCACAAAGAACATGCATAGGCAAAACATACAATTTTTAGCAATATTTGTAGATATGCTAGACTTCAATATTACATAATCCAAGATCTCTAATATTTAAGAAATATAGGCTAACCTAAAATTAAACAAGTAGCTCTGATACCACCAAATGCGACTCTCCAGCTAATGACCACCTAACCCACATCCCAACCTTATAACACCTAATTTATGACTAATTAACTATCATTTATTAATACGGAAGCAATTTGTGAATCATTTTTAAACTTTTTTCAGTTTTTAAACCTAAAGGTATTTTGGTCATTTTACCACCTAAGGTTAAACTATCCCGATTTTATTTCTAAATAGTTATTGACCTTTTTCCAAAATTTTCAAGCCCTAAAAATTTCAAATTAATTTGAGTTCATTTACTATGTCTAATTCAAGTTTTATTATTAGGGACTAAGTCGTAACTTTTACAAACTTTAGTACATTTTCTAAATTAAAAATTAAGAGTGTTTCTACAAAATATTAATAGTTACAAGTCTAATCCTAGAATATTACCAAGTTTGTTTATCATTAAAGGCTTCAATTAATCTAATCAAGTTTTAGAACTAAATTATAAATTAAGCAAATTAGAATACTAGATTACAAAAACCAAAAATTAAACCCCAAAAAACCCACACGTCCGTGTGAAAAGACACATGCCCATGTGCAAACCACTGCACCTATTTTGTCAAAAGTTCTTTTTAATTACCTGATTTTACATATTTTACTTACCCATTAAACTTAGAATAGCTACAATTAATTATCATAAACATCCACACATCTCCAATTTAATTTATTTACAACAAATATGCAACAATTAATCAAGATTTAACACCCAATTACATGCATAACAGACACCAATTAATTCACACAAGCTACATATGTTAGTCGTAAGCAATCCACTCCATGGTAAGCTTCAATTAAACACTGTTAGTATAAAATACATGCTTCATACACCATGTTATCAACCACCGTACGAACACTCAACAACATACCATAAATCAAACATAAATTAGACATAAAATCATGTATTAAAGAAATTATAAAATCACCAATATTAAAGTCCAAAATTTAGTGTCCAATGTCCATTACAAGTAAAATAACACTAGTCCCAAAAGCATCACAATGCCGCTATATAATCTCTAAAGTAAATTTCTTAAGCCACTACCAAGCCTTATTCTTGGATCACCCTTGCACTCGCTTCTTGACTCCTTACGCTCAGAAATTCGCTGCACGAAATGTGAGGGTGTGAGCTTGAAAAGCTCAGTGAATGATAGTAAAAACATAAAGTAATTTGCAGCCAATCATGCATTAATAAAAGCAATTAAGCAGTAAATTTTTAGTCACAACATGTTAACATTTCACCATAACATCACATGCTATTTGAAGAATTAAGAATCAATTTTTCCATGGCATGTAAAATAATCTTTTAACACATAAACATTCAATTATATTGGCACAATCAATTAATTATATTGGCATAATACATCCATGGTAATAAGTAAATGTGTGATCATACATTGGATAAACGAATCTTCAAACTCCCACAAATCAAATATAGTCCTCTAAATTGAGCGGGCCGAAGTCACACGCTCCCTTATAGTGCCTTTAATAACCCGATGAGTGGTGACTCAAGCTCAACACTCCCTTGTCTGCTCCAAATAAATCAGTCCACAAAGAGCCATATACTCACAATATCACAAATAATGGTGAGTACTCACAAATCCTAAGGCATGCCAACTATATCCAATGGATCCACCATGCAATGTTGCCAATATGATAATACATACAAGGCATAAAATCTGTTGTTTAATCACTTAATTTAGGATGTTAAAATGCAAGTAAAAGCATGTTGCTAAGCAATTTTAACATCAATAAAATTAAGCATAACAAATATCATTTTCCCAATATTCATATACCAATTAGAACAACTTCGTCAAATGTTCAATAAATCAGCAATTCATGCTCCAAATATCAATTTATTCCATACAATTTAATCATGATAAAAGCATAATACACAACTTACCAAACCAATTGCCATTTTGCTCTTTTATAAAATAAAATCAATTGTTGCAAATCCAACCATCCAATATGCAATTAAGTCGTTAATAACACCAATTAAACCTTTAATTTAATAAATAATTAGGCCAATTTTTCAAATTACCCTTAATAAAACTCACCTCCACACTTAGCTCTTTAAGCAAAAATGTGTTCAAACAAGCAAGTTTGAGCTTTAATTCTAATTTGCACGTTCCTCTTGATGTGGAGCTTTAATAGAGACAAATTATGTACTACAAACTAACAATAGCAACAAGAAACACAAAATTTGATAAAGTATACGAATCTAAATCATTGCTCTAAACTACCTTACCAATGTTGCACAACTAAGACGAAATATGAAATTCCTCAATTAAACTCCCTTTTCAGCACCTCAAACTACTTCTAATCTTCATTCCTAGTCCAATAACATGTATTCTAAGTATTAACTTCATCATTTAATTTGCTTCATAATTTTTCAAAAAATCATCCATGTTCTTGATTAAATTCAAATTTCTCAAAATTGACCCATAAAACGTGTTTGATCTTTTGGGTTAAAATTAAAAACCACTTATTAGACCTATTTTGAACTTAGACATCCATTAATACTTGGATTTCAACTCAAAATTAAAGATCCACCATTGTTGTTCCTCAAGTTCAAAAAAGAAGAAATTAAAGTTGAGCATCCATTATAATCACTTCAATTAATAAATAATGCTTGAAATAAATTTAAAAACAAGTTTAGAGATGAAGATTACCTTCAATTGAACTCAAATAATTGATTTGGAAGTTTGAATCAAATGCTTGAAGAAAGCCGGATGACTTTTTGTCCGACTTTGAAAATTATTTCGAGAGATTGTAGAGAGAATTTTGGAAGAAAAAATGTTTAGATCTATTCTCTGATATTTTGTATGTGAAAACAAGCAAAAAAAAAAAGAGAGAAAAACTCTCAATTTGGGTGAAAAGTGAGGTAGTTGCAGAGTTTTTAAAACTGAAAACTGCACCTGATTTACAAAATTTGGGGAATTTGCCATCAGGCCACTCCCCCTTTTTCCATTGTTTTATAATTTGCTCATTTCCCTCCAAAATTTTGAAAATATGGTTTATTTGTTATAAAACCTCTTACTCATTTCACTTGTTTTTCAAATTATTCCCATTTAATCAATATATTAAATCACCCAATTAAATTCCCATTTTAAATTATTTCTAAATTCCAATTTAACCCAAAATATTTATTTTTTCCCAAAAATTATTTAAAACCATAAAATTAATTTTTTCTCAAAATATTTTTATTTTCTGAAATATTATTTACCAATTTTTATATGAAATTACGCTAACTAAATAAGAATATAAATCGCTAATTAACCTGATTAATTCCCAATTTTGACTCGGAACCTGGTAAACTTACCCGAAACTACTAGACCTATTTTCGGGGCCTTACACAATTGATGAATATCATGTTCAAGAGCTAAGAGATCAACATTTGAAAAACCATTTTAATCAATTTAGATTGAAAATAATGATTAAAAAGAACCTTAGGATGAATTCAGAGTTGAGAAAATACCTTCAATCGATCTGGAATCACTAATATTGAAGATTGGATCAAGATCTTTGAAAAACTCAAATGAGTTTTTTTCTCAACTTTGGAAATCTTTTCTGGAGAATTTTGAGAGAATAAGGGATGAGATCTAATATTTGATATTTGGACTTCGAAAATGAAAAAGAAAAATGAGAGAAATTTTTTTAAAATCGAGTGAGAATTGTGTGTGAAGAGAGGAGGCTGCAGCGTTTTTGAACTGAAAAACCCCTACCTAATTTCCAAAAATTGGGGAAATTGCCATCAGACCACTCCCACAATTCCCTTGTTTTAATAAATAATCCTCTCCCTCCAAAATTCTAAAAATATGGGTAATTTTCCATAGAACCACTCAAATATTTCCCTTGTTTTTCAAAATGGTCCTATGTAATTAATATTTTAAATTCTCTCAATTAAACCCCCCATTTTAATTTATTTTTCAAGCCTAATTTGACCAAAAATATTTATTTTACCCAAACATTATTTAAAACTATAAAATTAAATTTTCTAAAAATATTTTTATTTTCTGGAATATTATTTCCCGATTTTAAAATGAAATTAAGCTAACTAATAATAATTTACTAATAAACTCGATTAACACCTAATTTTCACTCAGAACTCGATAAACTTACCCGAAAATACTAGACCTATCTTTAGGGCCTTACATGAAAATTTGATCAAGTTGTAATAGCCCGTTTTTCAGTGGTGTCAAAAATAATGATTTCGAGGCCACAAATCTGACGAGTGGGTTCGTAAATATAATTATTTTATAATTACGAGCCAAATATAGTATTATAATAATTTTTATTTGATAATTTATATTATTTGAACGAATAATTAGGTTTAAGTGCTAAATCTTTAAAGTCAAGTGGTTTTAGAAAAGGAGGTATTGACACCTTATTTCTATAAACCGAGCCCATAAATATTTTATTAAATATTTACGAGTGTTATTAGGGTCATATTAAAGTTTTGGCAAGAAATTTTATTGTTTAAATAGCTAATTAATTAAAAGGACTAAATAGTAAAGGTTGTAAAAGTGAGTTTTATTAGTGAATGGGTTAAATGGTTAAGGAAATATAAAGTAATGGACTTATATGGTAATTATATCAAATCTTAGATGGCTAACGGTTTTAGACCTTAATTTGTTAGATTTTAAAGGTTAATTTTAAGGAAAATTGGTAATTAAATAAAAAATAAACTAGAACAAGGTAAAACAATGCTATCATCTTCTTCCTTCACAATTTTAGTAGAAATTCACCATGGCAAAAAGCTTGAGATTTGGCCAAGCTTGATTCTTCATGCATGGTGAGTGATTTTGTCCTGTTTTTAGTAATTTTTATATTTTTGAGCTCGTATTAGCTTAATCTAACTAACATGTGGGTCAAATTATAAAATTTTTAAATATTCTAAATTATACCATGGATGAATTTGATATGTTTTTGAAGTTTTATGGTAGATTGGTTGTCAAATAGACATATTTTGTTATGTAATTTTGATGATTTTAAGATTTAGAGATTTATTTAGGAAAATGGTAAAATTCAAGGAAAATATTGTGAATTCATGATAAATATGGGCTGTTATATGACTAGGTAAAATTTGGCTAGAATGAATTTTAGTTAAAATGGTGAAATTACAAGTTTTGGATTTATGGACCAAATTGTAGAAAAGGTAAAACATTGGGGTAATTTTTAAATTTCCCATTGATAAGGGTTATAAGTTAATTAATTATGTTAAGTTATTTGAATAATTTAATTGAATGAAAATTATTATATAGACTAAGAAACAAACCAAATGGATCTAAACCAAAGAAAAGATAAAGCGTCATACTAGTCGTCAAATTCGTTTTTACAATTGTTATTGTTGAGGTAAGTTCGTATTGTATATATTGTTATATTAAATTTTTTGACATTTTTTTTACTTTATTAGTTAATGTGTTTGTAATTCAATATGTTGGTTGATGGAAATTATTAGTGCAAGGGAGTTATATTGGAGATATTGACTCATGCCTTGAGCCTAGTAGGCTTCATGCTAGTGTATTGAATCAGGCCTTGAGCCTAGTAGGTTTTGTGTCAGTGTATTGAATCATGCTTTTAGCCTAGTAGGCTTCGTGCCAGTTTATCGAATCAAGCCTTTAACCTAGCAGGCTTCGTGCTGGTCTAGTGTATCAGGTAACTTGTTCTGAATATATTATTACAAGTATCCGATGTTATTTTATTAAGTTCAATAGGTAAGTAACGGCTAATGGAAAGACATGAATACAAGTTAAGTGTTGATAATGATATTATGAAATTGTAATTTGATATGTGCAATTGTGTGGGAAATTTTAATAATCAAATATGAGAGAAAAATGGATGGATTTAATTAGTTTTATGATTCATACTATGTTCCCTTGATGTTAAATTTCAAGTTGTCTATTAATGATGTGAGTTATTATGAATAGGAAAGTCAATTACTTAGATGAGTTAATGAGGATGTATGAGTAAATAAATGTTGAGAAAGGGTAAGTTTGAGTTTCGCTTATACGAACTTAATAGGCACTAGTTGCTTACGTCATTTTTTCCTCTGTTTTGAAGATTGTTAGAAGCTCGATTGGTTGGAATCTTGTTGGAGTCTTATCACACTATCCAGAAGTCACTTTGGTAGTTTTTGAATATTTTGGATTTGTTTATAAATGACATCTATAGGGTTTAATGTAATAGGTGATGTGAATATGTTGTTTAGCTCACTTGGTTTGATAGGTATTTTAATTATATGTTTGGTGACTTGTAATGCTTATTAAGAATGTCTTTGGTCACTTTTGATGATATGTAAATGTATGACTTGAGGTATGTTTATAAGTGTTTGAAAAGGTTGAATGGTTTATGGTTGTGGTAATGTATAGTTAAGATTATAATGTGATCTTGAATTGTTATGAATTGAGGTGCCTCTGAATGGCATATTTGTTAGGAGTTCTAGGTTGATTAAATTAGCATGTTTTGAGTGTGTTTAGGGAGTGTTTTGGTCAAGTGATTGTGTGTGTGAATGATGTATCTTGTTGGGCAAGGCTAGGCTTTGCAATGGCTTTCTTTTGGGGTTATGTTTGGAGCATACAGGCTGTCACACAACTGTGTGCCACACATGGTCACCTCACACGACTGTTTGTCATTTTAATTTTAAGTGCAGGATGAACCACACGGCCTCAGAGAGTTTTACGGCCTGGTGACATGGCTGTGTGACTAAACTTAGAATATACACACAGGTGGACGCATTGTCTGGGACACGACTGTATGTCCCTATTTTGAAAGCTCACACAATCTGGACTATTTCACACAGCCTGGCCACACGGTCGTGTGACCCTTGTTTTCAAATGTTTTAACCTTTTTTTCTAAACTTTCTGATTTGTTTCAAATTAGTTTCAGTTTGTTCCTAAACTATTTTTAAGGCCTCAAAGGCTCGATTTAAAGCCAAAATGTGCATGTTTACTAAGATTGGGATGAATTTTGGTACTTAATAACAAATGATATTATTGATTTGTTTTAAATTAAATTGTCTGATTTGTACGGTGACGTTTTGTTACCCTAATCCAATGACGGAGATGGGTTAGGGGTGTTAGACAAGTTGATTATCTCATGCATGGTATGTGTTTGATGTCCATTTTTAGTGATTTTTATGTTTTTAAGCTGTATTAGCCTAATTTAGCTAGTCCATAGGTCAATTTGTGAACTTGTTAAAAATCTAGGAACTTGCCATGAATGAGTTTGTAGTGCTTGTGAATTTAATTGATAGATTATTAAGTTTGGTTATTAAATAAACATATTTTGTTAAGTGATTTTGATAAATTTGTGTTTAAGGACTTATTTGAGAAAATAGTAAAATTCGATGATAATAGTGTGAAGTAGTTGAAAATATGGGCTATTTGTATACCTATTAAAAATTGGTCAGCATGGTTTTTAGTTAAAAATGATTAATTTGCAAGTTTTAGATTTAGGGACTAAATTGTATAAAAGTTAAAATAGTAGGGGTAATTTTGTAAATTTACATTAAAATGGGTTATAAGCTAGAACTAATGATATTAAGCTATTTGAATTATGTAATTGAAAGAAAATATTATTTAGATCAAGAAAATATTAACCGTACCTGAATCAAGGGAAAGCGAAAGTCTCCGCTTAGTTCTCGACTTTATTGTAACAACTATTGTAATCGAGGTAAGTTCGTGTGAGTATTAAACTTATGGTTGTACTAGAAAGAACATATGTTTTCTCCCTACTTGTTGGTTAATTTGTTCCCATTTAGTTATCTTTAGCATACATTTTAGCATTTTCAGTTTAGTAAATTGCATTTTATAATCCAGTGAATCCTAGCCAATTTTATCATTAATTTTGCTATGTTTCTGCACTAATGTTGCTGCATTAGTTAATTCTAGATTGCGTCCAGAATTTGTCGCCGCAGTTGACAGCTGTCTGATAAGAGCCAACCATACGTGAGCTGTCCAATCTAGTATAATTGCCTTGCACGTACAAGTACAGAAGAATCTGAGGGAAGGACACCTGTACAATTGAGGAGAACATAAAAGGTGGACGCGAGAGGAGGAAGGAAGGATTTTTGCTGAACCACCATTCTCTTACCCTATTTTGAAGCTTGCGACCATGGCAGCTTGAGCCTCCTACAACTAAGCCAACATGAAGACTGATGCAGATCCACTCCTGACGAGAAAATCTAAGAGCAGAACAAGGAGAAATGGAAAGATCCAGTCGAATAGCCTAGGAATAGTATTCTCCATTCGATTCTTACTTACATATTTGAAAACACTGGTGATTACTTTATGTTTTCTACTATATGGAAGTACAATAAATGCTTTGTTAAATGTTATCTTCTTAAATTTTGTTTTTATTGTTTAATATTGGGGGTTTGAATGTTCTAAACACGGAAGTGTTATTGCAGTCATTGACACTAGAAGGTGCAGTGACAGTTTGAGCTAATAAGTATTTCAGCGGAAGTTGAGTAAGAACTATAAGAATTTAGTCCACTTGTCCTTAATAGTGTCATATTGCCATCATCGGAAGGTGCGGGTAGCATGCATGGTTAAGTCCTAGATTAAATAAAAGAGTGGCGTTTGGTAAGATATACATTAAATTTTATTGGGTTGACAATCACCTATCTTTTATACCTTGTGAGTACTTAGTATACTGCTGAAGATTCATGTTGGGGATCCCAGTTTATCATTACAATATTTTATATTATTGTTTTTAAGATATTGCTCTGAAAATTACCCACATAATTTAATTGAGTTTTTTTAGCTATTGGATTGACATTAATAGACAAAGAACTACCATCCCTGTGAGATTGATATCTGACTGACTCACATCTATTTACTATACTTGCATTGATAGTGTACGCTTGCACATTTATGCTGTGACGTTAACAGCAGATCAAGTTTTGGCGCCGTTGCCAGGGAATGGCGTTTGTTTGATGTTTATTTTTGTTATTGTGTGTTTTTGCACGTTGTTTTTCTTATATAATATTTGATATTCACTAACTTTTTTTCCTTTTGTTGCTATTTTCCAATTTCATTTTAGATGTTTTATGGCCCGAAGCAATTCAGATTTTCTTACTAATTTAGATTCGAAAATCGAAAGAATTGTTCGGAGAAGACTTCGAGAACAGAGAAATATGGATTTACAGGGGACAATGCAGCTATACCCTCGATTCACCAGCAAAATATTAATAATCCATTGCTACCGCAAAATGCTCACATCCAAAATAGAGCCACACGAGATTTTGTAGTGCCTGTTCTAGATGATTTACAACCAGAAGTTGTTAGTCCAACAATTCAAGCTTGGAACTTTGAACTCAAGCTAGTTATATTTCAAATGTTGAACTCCAATGGCCAATATGCCGGGCTACCATATGAAGATGTGAAAGAGCATCTTAAATCCATTTTATTGATCTGTGTTTCCTTTAGTCAACAAGGTGTTCCGAATGATGCCTTAAGGATGCAATTATTTCCCTATTCCTTACAAGGGAGAGCTCACACTTGGTTTCTTGGGCTACCTGCTGGATCAATTACTTCTTGGAATGCTCTAGCTATGCAGTTTGTTTTGCGATTTAACCCACCGACAATAAATGCTTATCTTCGAAATGATATTACTACCTATCATCAGTTGGATGATGAAAATCTTTACACCACATGGGAACGATATAAATCTTTGCTTTGATGTTGTCCTATGCACGACATTCAATTAGAAACACAAATTGAGATTTTTTTTATAATGGTTTGAATTCTAATTCAAGGAATCTTGTGGACGCATCAACTAATGGGCCGCTGCTAGACTGTACATACAATAATGCTGTGAGAATTCTTGAGAGAATTGCTCAAAATGATTATCAATATCCCATCTCTAAAGTTGCACAAGCAAAGAATACTCCAGGAGTTATTGAATTGGATGCAATATTCGCGCTAAGTGCCCAAGTCTCTTCACTCACAAACATGATTAAAAATATGCAAGGGACCAGTGACGTTGCACCTATACAAATTACTCAACAATTGGATATTCTTACCTTGTGCTGTGAAATTTGTGGTGACAACCATAGCTATAAAGATTGTCCACAACATGCAGAAAATGCCTGTTATGTCAGTAATATTCGTAACAATTCTTATGGAAACTTTTACAACAACTCTGTATGCAACCAACAATTTTGGGGAACTCAGAATGTTGGACAAAATGCTGCGACATTCAGATATGGGAATGTATCTACTTAAGGCAATTATAATCCACGAGAAGGGAATTACAATCAACAACAGAACTACAATAAGCATCCTCAATTGTCTCCACAACAAGGTCAGATACAATCACAACAAACTCAAATACAACCACAAATGATGAATCTGAATGATCAAGGACATCAACAACAACAGTATACACGAGCTTCTACTTCTGACCCATTAATTGCTCTTGAGGCGTTAATGCGAGAGCATATTACTCGCACAAAAGCTATTGTTCAAGGAAATTCATCTTTCATTCGAGCATTGGAGCCATAATTGGGACAACTTGCTTCAAATCTGAATACATGACCACAAGGATCATTACCTAGCGACATCAAAAATTCCAATCCGAGAGGGAAAGAGCACTGTAAAGCCATCACTCTTAGGAGTGGTAAACAAACTGGTGAGTTGGTTATATATTCTACTATAGCATCCCCAGACGTTGATGACATAAGCCCTGATGGGGAGGGTGTGTCTGAAGAGCTTGTCGATTATCTGGCAATGAAGTACCACAAACTGTAACTCACATGCCTTATATTTGACTCTCGAAATTGTGGATGCAACCAAAAATGTCGCTACAACCGGATGTTCTTGCACCTGTACCTTTTCCATAAAGATTCAAGAGGAATGAAAATGATAAACAGTATCAGTCATTTTTGGATACACTGAAACAACTGTAGATCAACATTCATTTAGTAGACGCTCTGGTACAAATTCTGAGTTATGCGAAATTTATGAAGGACTTCTTGTCCAAGAAGAAAAAACTCACTGATATTGAAACTATTGCACTCACAGAAGGCTGTAGTGCTACAAATTGAAAGATCCTAGAAGTTTTACCATTCCATGTTCAATGGGCAACCATTATTTGGGAAAAACTTTATGTGATTTGGGACCTAGCATCAACCTCATGCCATTATCTACTTTCTAAAAATTTGGAATTGGTCACATGAAACATACTGTAGTGACATTACAATTTGTAGATCGATCTTTAGCTCAACCTGAAGGGAAATAAAAAAGTTTTAGCTTGTGTGGATAAATTTATTTTTCCAGTTGATTTTATCATACTTAACTGCGAGGTAGATAAGAAGGTTCCCATAATCTTGAGACGACTATGTTTAGCCATCGACCGAACTCTCATTAATGTTTATAAATAAGAACTAATCATGCGACTTAACGATGAGCAAGTACCTTTAGTGTTTCTGAGTCTGTTCATCACAAAGATATAGTAGAGTACCATACTGTCGATAAGCTAGATGATTTAATTGAGGAAGAATTCAACAACCAAAGCATAGTCCTTGCTAAAGAAATTGCAGTGGCATCTGAGGCGGAATCCTTAGACATTTGTGGTAGCACAATTGAGGCTAGAAATGTTGAAATCAAGCACAGATGGCAAATTGAATCCTTAGACTTAGCCAAGAGAGCAAATCCAATTTTCAAACCATCGATTGAAGAAGCTCCTACTCTGGAATTGAAACCACTACCTCCTCATCTCAAATACATTTTTTTGGGTGATCACAATACTCTGTCAATTATTGTTTCTGCAACATTGGATGAAGCAAAAGAAAAGAAATTGACTCACATTCTCAAGTAATACAATCGAGCTATTGCTTGGAATATTGTGGATATTCAAGGTATTAGTCCTTCTTTTTGCATGTACAAAATCAAGTTAGAAGATGAAGGCAAGCAATTGATTGAACCGCAATGAAGAGTAAACGAAAAGATGAAAAAAGTTGTCAAGAAGGAGATCATAAAATGGCTTGATGCAGGAATTATTTACCCGATTTCTAATTGCAAGTGGGTGAGTCAGTGCATCGCGTCTAAAAAAAGAGTGGCATCATTGTGTTTCACAATGATAAGAATGAATTAATACCTACACGTATCTCCACGGGATGGCGAGTTTGTATGGATTATCACAAATTGAATGCGACCACAAAGAAGGATCATTTTACACTTGCCTTTATTGACCAAATGTTAGATCGGCTTGCTGGAAAAACTTATTATTGCTTCCTAGAAAGCTATTCCGGGTACAACCAAATCGTTATTACACAGGAGGATCAGGAGAAAAAAACTTTCACCTGTGCCTTTGGTACTTTTGCTTTTCTTCATATGCCTTTCGGTCTTTGCAATGCACCAGCCACACTTCAAAGGTGTATGATGGCAATATTCTCAGATATGATCGAAGACTCTTTAGAGGTTTTTGTGGATGACTTTTCAATTTATGGGAATGATTTTGATCATTGCGCTGACAATTTGGATGAAGTACTAAAGTGATGTGAGGACACTCATCTTGTTTTGAATTGGGAAAAATGTCATTTTATAGCAACTGAAGGCATTGTGTTGGGCCATCGCATCTCTAATTAGCATATTCAAGTAGATAAAGCTAAGGTGGAAATCATCAAGAAATTACCCCTATAGACAAATGTGAAAGGTATTTGTAGCTTTCTTGGACATGCGAGAATTTATCGGCAGTTTATTAGGGATTTTTTAAAAATCACAATACCATTGTGCTCATTGCTGGAACAAAATAAAAGATTCCTCTTTGAGGAGGCATGTCTGGATGCCTTTATTTAGTTAAAGAAGTAGCTGGTCAATGCACCAATTATCATTACACCGGATTGGTCTCAACCTTTTGAAGTTATGTGCATGCAAGCGACTTTGCCATTGGTGCAGTGTTAGGACAACGCAAGGGAAAAATATTTCACACCATTTATTATGCTAGTAAAACTCTTACAGAGACTCAATTCAATTATACCACTATAGAGAAAGAATTCTTGGTCATAGTCTTTGGTTTCGACAAGTTTTGCTCTTATCTTGTCGGCACAAAAGTTATGGTATTCTCTGATCACTCGGTGTTGCGATACCTCTTTTCGAAAAAAAGATGCCAAACCAAGACTGGTTTGATGGATTTTATCGTTGCAAGAATGTGAAATTGAGATAAAAAAACCAAAAGGGGTTAGTGAATCAAGTTTTCGATCATTTGTCTAGATTGGAAATTGGCAGCGAAAATGAGAAAATACTTTAAATTGTCGACACATTCCCCGATGAGATGTTATTTACTGTCAGTGCAAGTCCTCGGTATGCAGATTTGGTTAATTACTTGGTGGGTGGAAAGCTCTCATTAAGTATCAAGGACCATAAAAAAGGAAGATTTCTTGGTGATGTAGTGAAGTACCATTAGAACGAGCCGTATTTGTTCAAGGTATGCAATGATAACATTATTAGGCATTATGTTTCGGAAAAGGAGATGTTCTCAATTCTGAAGCACTGTCATGATGCTCCTTATGGAGGTCATTTCAATGGTATGAGAACTACTGCTAAGGTTCTCAACTCAAGATTTTACTGGCCATCATTGTTGAAGGATGCTCAAACTTTCTGAATTAATGCGATAAATGCCAGCGCACTGGTTCTATTTCCTAATGTACTGAAATGTTGCAACTGCCAATTATGGAAGTTGAATTGTTCGATGTTTGGGGAATGGATTTTATGGGACCGTTTCTAAGTTCATTTGGAAATTTTTATATATTAGTCGCTGTTGACTATGTCTCGAAGTGGGTGGAGGCTGTTGCTGTCCCAAAGGATGATGCAATGACAGTGCTCAAATTTTTTCACAAGCATATACTTACTCGTTTCGGCACACCAAAGGCCTTGATTATTGATCAAGGTACACATTTCCATTGCAACCAAGTGGCAGCTGCATTAAAGAGATTTGGAGTTAATCACAAAATGGCCACCACTTATCATCCATAAACCAATTAGATAAGCTGAAGTATCAAATGAACAAATTAAGAACGTTTTTGAGAAGGTTGTTAACCCTTCAAGGAAAGATTTGTCTTCCTAATTGGATGACGCTCTATGGGCTTTACGGATAACATACAAGAATCCATTCGGGATGTCGCCGTATCAATTGGTTTTCAGGAAAGCATGTCACTTGCCAGTTGAAATGGAACACAAAGCGATATGGACTATTAAGCAAGTTAACATGGACTATGAAACTTCTGGAAAGAAAAGGCTGTTGGACATCATCGAGCTAGAGGAGATTCGAAGAAATACTTATGAAAATGCTACAATTTATAAGGAAAAGACCAAATGATGGCATAGCAAGATTAATTTGGAACGACAATTTATCACGGGCAACAGGTTTTATTCAATTCTCGACTTAAATTGCACTAGGTAAATTGCGTTCACGTTGGTCTGGACCGTTTGAAGTTGTCGACAGATTTCTTCATGGTGTCATAGTTTGATATTTACGTGATGGACACCAGTTCAAAGTCAATGGACAGAGATTGAAACACTACTTTGGAAATAAAAATCAAGAGCAGGCAGAGACCATTAATTTGGTCCAAACATTTTAAAATTTTAATTTATTACTCAGAGATTTCATCTTATTTTATCCTAATTTGTAAAGCTTGTTTTCTTTCCTTTTTTGCAGAATAATAAGGTACCAATGTCGACACAACAAGTTTTGGTGGTCAACGCATTCTATTCCACTGTGTTACCATTAATTAGAATTAAGGGAAATTCAATCTTCACTGTTGGATCAAAACCCACCTAGCCTTTTGATTTGTATGAGCAAACACAATTTTTATTGGACGCAACTCTTCCCGCTAGCTTTGTAGCTCTCCACAAAACATCACGACTCTACATCTTCCTCTTTTACTCCCTAGAAAGTCTACACTACTGTGCCGAGTGCAAAGCATCCAAACAACCATTTTTATTCTTTTTCCTTACCCAAGATCCTACCTTTTTCACTTAAAATCATCTTCCCTCCACAAAAGATGGCAAGAACAAGAGGTTTGACCAAGAAAGCCAATAAATCTACTAAAGAAAATACGTCCTCTGCTACTGCAGTTCGTGAGTCGGAATCCCCCAGGCCAGTGCAAAAAAAGAAACCAGTAATCTTTTTGAATAAACCGGCAAGGGAACGATTTCAAAACAACATATTGCACCAAAATTTTCACCCCGAACAAGGCATTTTCCTGTCGCAACAACAGGAATTGGGAAAACAAATTCACCGAACCATTTCTAAACTGAAATGGGGAAATTTCTGCGCAGACCCTGAAACCTATTCCCCTTCCCTTGTACGTGAATTCTATGCCAATCTTTATGAACAAGAAATAGAGTTTATTTTTTTCGTGAAGGTCTCATTCCATGGGATGCCAAAACAATCAATGAGTTGTAAAACATTCTGGTCGATGTCGACGAACACTTTGATTTCTTTGCAAAAATGATGGACAAAAGAATGAACCTACTAGTACAAGACTTGTGTATTGAAGGAGCAGTGTTGATAGGCTCACATTGAAAGAATTTTATGATGCACCGCCATTTCCTAATGCTACACAACAAAATTTGGTTTCACTTTGTTAACTTCAGGTTACTGCCATCTACCCACAACACCACCGTTAACCTTAATGGAATGTGTTTGATACATTCTATTATCAAGGGTAGAAGAATTGATGTCGACACAATACTCTATCAAGAAATTACTGAATGCTCCACCAGACAGATCGGTATTTTGGTTTTCCCATCATTGGTCATGTCACTATGTTAGTAGAAACGAATTTTACCTTGGGGAGATGAAGAAATTATGGATAATAGGGGTCCAAGTAATGAAGCCTCTGTCGAGAGAATGACTCGTGGCACAGAAACACCAATACTGAAAGAGGCAGGAACCAGCACGATAAAGAAGGGCAAAGCCAAAGCTGACAGCAAAGGAACAACCCTGCATACAGGGACATCCTTATGGTGTAAGATGAAAGATGTTGAGAAAGTGGTTACTTCCATCAGCAACAGATAAATCAAACTTGTCGCTATAATTGAGGACATGAGGAACTCTTAGAATTTGTTTTATGCTTATACTAAAGCTTGAAACAGTTCCATTGTAGCCACATTAAGCCAATTGAGCCCATCTCCAATACCGGACTTCCCAGTATTTCCACCAATCTTTCAGAACTATGAGCATTCATCTATGAATGACGAATTCGAAGATCAAGACCAATCGATGGCATTTCTTCCCATCGTGCAAGTCTCTAATAATGAAAAAGATAAAGAATCCAAGGAGATTGAGGAATGTCTGCGCAAGATTGATAGCTTGTTCGAGGATGATATTTTTACTTATCAAGAAGTTACTATTTTTGACAAGGAAGCTCTACTACTAAAGAGGAAATTGTTGCTGAAGAAAAAGAAGTTGCTGAAGAAGAGAAAGAAAAAGAAGGGGAAGATTCTGATGTGAATATCGTCACTGCATCCGAATCTATAGGTGCAAATATTGAAAATCTAGAACTAGATGGAGTGAGACCGATAGAAGTTGCTAAGATAAACAGTGAGGAGCAGCGTTGGCAGTAGCAGTCTACACTGGACCACTTCAGGTGGCCTCTCCCATACAAGAAGCAATCGATGATGCCGGGGTTGAGTCAAAACTTAAGGAGAAATCTGAAAACCATGCAAAGCCTATAGACAAGAAAAGGAAGCGCTCCAAGGACAATAAAGATGAGAAAAAAAAAGGATGAAGCATCGTGCAGCCACAGTGATGGCTGCGGATAACTGAGTTAGTTTTATTTTAAAGTTGTAGCTGTAGTTTTCATGCATTGCATATAACTATAAGTCACATTTTGTTTAGTACACATTGTCACTGTATTTTTATTGTCATTACATATTCATGTCAGTGCGTTGTGGACAATGCAATCTTTAAGTTTGGGGGAATATATATGGGATTTGGAAGTACACCCACATTTTAATTTTTTTTGAAGCATGCAAGGTTTATGCACAATTGTTCAAAAATTTTTTGTTACATTCGATGCTTAATTCTTGGATCATGTGACTTTTCAATGAATGAGTTGGATAAATTTGACTAAATGTTGTATCTTTAATACTTTGATGAATTATTTAGGTTGTATCAATAATAAATGACTAGTATCATTCCTTGAATCTTGAATGAAATTTCCTTTTTCAGCTGCTTATATGTATAGGTAGTTAGAAATGAGAGACACTCCAAAGTGGGTGTATTGTGGAATGTTAAAAAGGGAACACTCCAATACAAGCATTAGAAAAATGAATCTGGCCAAAGGCCGTCGCTGTATGAGTGTGTGTCAGTGCAATGACGTACTCCCTAGGGTTTGTTGCACCGTATCGTTACTTCTCAGGAACAATTGTACAATAATGCAACTAATGTCGCTGTATTGGTGCAATAAATGATGTATTGGTAGATAGAATTTAGGATTTGAAGCATGATGCTGGCCTTGATGAAAGTGCAATCTTACTCATTCATGCTTATGTATTGTCGATGCAATATTTTTTCTTTCATCTAAGTGTGATTCATTCATTGGGAATTAAGAGGGTTCAAGTTGCCAAAATGATCATTTTCCTTAGGAAACTTTTTGTAGCCATGCTAGTTTCTATTTTACTTGAGGACAAGTAAAAACTCAAGTTTAGGGGTGTGATTGTACTAGAAAGAACATATGTTTTCTCCCTACTTATTATTTAATTTGTTCCTATTTAGTTATCTTTAGCATACATTTTAGCATTTTTAATTTAGTAAATTGTATTTTATAACCCAGTGAATCCTAGCCTATTTTATCCTTAATTTTGCTATTTTTCTACACTAATGTCGCTGCATTAGTTAATTCCAGATTAAGTCTAGAATTTGTTGACAGGTGTCTGATAAGAGCCAACCATAAGTGAGCTATCCAATCTGGTATAATTTCCTTGCACGTACAAGTACAGAAGAATCCTGAGGGAAGGACACCTATACAGTTGAGGAGAACATAAAAAGCGGATGCGAGAGGAGGAAGGAAGGATTTTTGGTGAACCACCATTCTCTTACCCTATTTTGAAGCTTGCGACCATGGAAGCTTGAGCCTCCTACAGGTGAGCCAACGTGAAGACTGATGTAGATCCACTCCTGACGAGGAAATCTAAGTGTGGAACAAGGAGAAATGGAAAGATCCAGTCGAGTAGCCTAGGAATAGTATTCTCCATTCCATTCTTTCTTATATCTTTGAAAACGCTGGTGATTACTCTATGTTTTCTACTGTATGGAAGTGCAATGAACGCTTTGTTAAATGTTATCTTATTAAATCTTGTTTTTATTATTTAATCTTGGGGGTTTGAATGTTCTAAACACGGAAGTGTTATTGCAGTCATTGACACTGGAAGGTGCAGTGACAGTTTGAGCTAATAAGCATTTCAGCGGAAGTTGAGTAAGAACTATAGGAATTTAGTCCACTTGTTCTTAATAGTGTCATATTGCCATCATCGGAAGGTGAGGTTAGCGTGCATGGTTAAGTCCTAGATTAAATAAAAGAGTGGCGTTTGGTAAGATATACATTAAATTTTATTGGGTCGACAATCACCTATCTTTTATACCTTGTGAGTACTTAGTATACTACTGAAGATTCATGTTGGGGATCACAGTTTATCATTACAATATTTTATTTTATTGTCTTTAAGATATTGCTCCAAAAATTACCCACATAATTTAATTGAGTTTTTTGAGCTATTGCATCGACATTAATAGACAAAGAACTACCATCCCTATGGGATTGATATCCGACAGACTCACATCTGTCTACTATACTTGCATCGACAGTGTACGCTTGCACATTTTTGCTGTGACGTTAATAGCTGATCAACTTATTAATTGTTGTTTTGAATATATGTTAATTAATGTTATGTAGGTATAATTTAAATTGATAATAATACAATGTTTTGGATATTGGATGGTTTACTAGTCCTGTTTGAACCTTGTGAATACTTACGATACAAATGACATGTCATTAGGGATTATATAGTTTCAGGTGCTGGTCCTGCATGTCCTACCGATGACTGAAGTCCTGCATTTGTTGCGAATTCTCCATAGGTCGTGTGAGCATTATTGAGACGGCTACAGTTACGTGAAAAGGCATACTTTGTTTGAGCATTTCCCGAGTATTCGAAATTATTCTATGTGGTTCAATGGGGAATGAAGGTTTAATGGAAAGACATGCATATGAGTTGGTTTTTGTTAATAAGCATATGAAATAGAAAGTATGGTATGTGCAAATAGATTGAAAAAGGAACTAATTGAACATGCGATGAATGGCATGTATATAGAAATTCATTTCATGATATGTGCCATGTTTCTTTGGTGATATATTTTTAAGTTTATCTACTAACTATGTGAATTGTTTTGGATAGGAAAATAAAATATCCATATGATTTAATGAGCATTGTTGAATGGTTATCGTTTTATGTTCGGTAAGTTTAAGTTTCTCTTATACGAGCTTACTAAGCATTAATTGCTTATGTAGCTATTTTTCTCCATCTTATAGATCATTGGAAAGCTCGACCAGTTGGAATCTTGTCGAAGTTTTATCACACTATCTATCGATCATTTTGGTAGTTTTTGGGTATTTTGGCTAATGGTTATAAATGGCATGTATAGGACTTAAATATAATCTTGGTTCCTTTGATGTTTTGAGTTTGTGATAAGCTGATTATGATCAAGTGCTTAGTCGGTATTGTGTTGCAAATGGTGAATTAAATAGGTGAAGTTGCACTTGTGCATGTTCTATCTTATATTAGATATGTCATGTTTGATTGGTATGTTTTTTTGAAATGGTTTTTGGT